>NC_142813.1:51737123-51850249 GCF_049724085.1 Artemia sp. Qi Xiang Cuo
GGGGGGTCGAAGAATGATTTAACATACATTGCCCTCTTGATTCTTTCTTGTAATACAGCATAGCAAAGGATTTATGGTTATCATCTCTGAAGCCTAATAATGTCAGATACGACCTTTATTGGGAAAGCAACGATATATATTTTTATTTTTTATTTTTTAGAGCTTTGCGGTTGAGAAAGTTTCTGGGAGGGGGAATGCGACAAGTTGGTATATTGGCAGCTGCTGGCCTATTGGCTGTTAGCGATATGGTAGACCGTTTGGCCGATGATCATCTGCATGCCAAAATCATTGCAGAAGGTATCCAGAATTTTAACCATTTTCTTTTCAATTTGACTATACTGCCTTTCCATAGTACAAATAACAAAAGGTAGAAAAACGAGGAATTATTTCAAGACAATAAAACAATTTTTAAATTAATATCTAAGAGGCGTGTTAGGCAAAGAACACATTAATATAAAATAAGACTTATAATAAAATAATTCACCATTGGAACTAAACAAAAACTAATTTAAAACAATCCTAGCATCATCGCTTCAAAAAAATTCAACCAGGACTGAAAAACGAAGATGAACACGAATCAAGAGCATCTTTTCAATGTAGGCCTTGCTTCTTTGGCAACTAGCCTTAAAGCTTCTTTTAATACAAATTCATTGCCATTATAACAACTGGATTAATAATATGTTAAATCAATAAAATGTTGATTATATGTTATAATATATTAATCATACAGTATATATATAGTAACATATAAATGATATATTAACAAACGTTAATAATATGTTAAATCATTGAAAGAAAAAAATGTATAGTGTATGTAGTGAATATTTTTTGAAATATCTATTTAAATAAGTATTATTATTTAAATAAACACAATTACAATCGAAAGTCTTTGTCATAATATCGTTCTGTTGTTTCAGCTTTTTTTTTAATTTTTGTGGGTTCTACTGACATAATAATTGCCAGAATCACATGGTATTTGATAATACTACTACTATGACTACTACTAACAACTCACCGCAGCACCAATCCGTCTGAGACCAACACAGCCATGCACGCTCCTCCTCCATCTCAATCTATTCAAAGCCTCCTTCTTACACGCTCCCAGTATTTGATACACTACTCTTTGACGAGGAACTGGGGTCTTATCTTTACCAGATGGTATTCATGATTTTTAAATTACTTGTAAAGACTACATACACATTATATTATGTAAAAACTTTTTGAACTGTCATTGTAATTTTTTGTAAATAAGGAGGGTAGGATTTGAAGGTTTATTAGAAACTTCACATGATAAGAGATCATTTATTTCAAGAGAACGTCTTTTAGCCTATGCTTAATTGTATTATTAGTAAAAGAGATAGGATAACCGCTTTCAAAAAGTTTATCTCTGAAAAGTTTAATTTTGCTGTGACGTAACACTACGAGCCAGTGTTTAAGGGACACGATCTAAGAGAGAAATCGCAATACTTCTTAACTTACGGGGGTCGATTAGATTTAAAATGAAGGTATCTGTTGTTTCTTATTGGTTTTCTGTAAATAATAAAATCTAGTTCATGACTGCCACGAATATATAAAACATCTAAAAACGGTATTTTACTTGCATTTTCTGGTTGTGTGTATCGGTTGTTCAGTCGTGTTGTTGGTGTTCAGTTGGAGTTTTTAGTTGTGTTTGTGGTGCATGTGGTGTATTCAGTTTCAGTTTGTATTCTGCTTGTATTCAGTTTGTAAACTCCAAATTTCAATTGTATTTGTGATGATGATCTAAAAAGCCCCTAAGTTCACCTTTCCTACAGTTCTAAAAGGATGCTACATCATCCATGCATCGTCCCCGTTAGATGTGTTTAAAAAAATATGAATCAAAACCTTAATTTTCAAAGTATTCTATATAGACATTCGCCAGTAAACCTGAGAGGTACACCCATGGGCAGACCCCTTTTGCTGATAAATAGATTACCGAACTGGAAATGCATTAAATACTTGTTACTAAGTTTAACCAAGGTCATTAAGAGATCGCAATGCAGCCCAGATGCTGCTGTTCTATTTGTTCTATTTAATCCTATATTTAATTCTGTATATGTGATTCAATGTCATATGTCATTATACTTAAATATTTGTTATAGTCCTTCTTTTGGTTCGTTTTCTTCTATTTAATTCTATTTCTATTAATTCTTTCTTAATAATTCTGTTCTATTTAATTTCATATTTGATTCTGTCATGTCTCATTGACTTAAAATATATCTTTATGTTCAATCTTTTAATTTATTGTTTCCTTTTATCTATAGCAATCAACAGCATGACTAGTGAGAACATCCGGGTTGATATGTCAGCACTAGAGTCAAATATCTTAATGGTTGATACCAAGAGACCCCGAACTCCAGAAGATTTGGCTGCACGCCTATCTCAGGTCTCTTTTTCCTTTTATCCTTTTCTCTCTCCATTTTTCTGTCTATCTTTCTTTTCTTATATCTCTTTTTTATTGTCTCTCTTATTTGTCTTTCTTTTTTCTGTTTGTATTTTTTTTCTTCCTTTTAATAATCTTTCTTTTAAAAATTATCCACAACGAGTTCCCGGTTTCAGGCTCGGAACTATTTTTACTATTCTGTTCATTGAACTGTACAATACTAAGCACAATTAATATACTATACTGTACATATACTCTACACTATACATTTTTACTATCTACACATTGTACCATACATAAACATAATGTACACGTACATTATGCCATATATTTTCATATATATATATATATATACATATATATATATATATATATATATATATATATATATATATATATATATATATATATATATATATATATATATATATATATATATATATATATATATATATATATATATATATATATATATATATATATATATATATATATATATATATATATATATATATATATATATATATATATATATATATATATATATATATATATATATATATATATATATATATATATATATATAATGTTTTAAAGGTAATTACTTAAAACGAGAGAGAGAGAGAGAGAGAGAGAAGAAGAAGAAAAGAACTGTCGTCCTAATCCAGAAATTGATAATGAGCACTTGAACGAGGTTTTAACCTTACTCATCTATCCATTTACCTAGGACAAAACAGTATAACCGAACCGTCAACCAAATCAAAATTTCCAAATCCATGCAAAGTCGTCATCAATAAATTTAAGCTGTTGTAAATGTACAAGCAAAAGCATCTGAAATCTAACGAAATATTTCCAAATAGTAACCTTTCATTAGGGCTCATCCAAAGAATACCACCTGCCTAAATGGGTTTCGACGCTTTACTTTCTTTACCCTGCATGGTGGAGCGTCTACCATAACCTCTTTTATGGTATCCCTATATTAGGTAAAACTTGTGAAATACATGCATACTAGTAAAACTATTCAAAAAATACATACAAAATGAGATTAGTTCTATCCTTAATTGAATCCCATGGGTCAATGAAACGTAAAAACAATTCTGAAATAATTGAAGACTCTATGGGCCGGGAGTGAGTTATCAAACAGAGTGCTTTATTGGTTTCTGGAACCAATTATAGATTAAAAGTTCTTCAAACTGATCTGGAAACATTGTACAAATACGATAATCTCAAAAGAAAAATGGAAGAAAAATTACATCAAAATACCTTCAGTTTTTCTTTATAATTTTTTTGTATATTTACCTAAAAATTCATATTACAGAAAACTAAATTTTTTTAAATTGCCAACTAATTTTATTGGCAGAAAAACCTCTTAAGATCAGATTTTGGCTATATATATATATATATATATATATATATATATATATATATATATATATATATATATATATATATATATATATATATATATATATATATATATATATATATATATATATATATATATATATATATATATATATAGTTATATATATATATTTATATATATTGTATTTATAACCAACTAATAGCAAAAATATAAATAGCGGAGTAAAAAGGCATAGAAAAAAAAATTAAAAGAACTAACTATGAAAAAAATTATTTTCTCAAGACAATAGAATGGAAGATATTTATTTTTTCTAATATCTGAAATCCTACCACTTAGCACGGTAACTTTACTAAATACATCAATCATCCAGAGTTTTGACAGAATCTTCCTATTACGATACCATGGAGGAAGAAAAAGAGGAAATATCTTTCTTATGTAACAGAGGATAAAACCCGGAGAGATATTAGAACTTAATGACCACAAAAACAGAAAATAATTTAAATTAATTTACGATTATATTTACCTCAGCTACGAAAGCTTAACAATTCTGGAGTAACCTGAATTTTCATCTTTGAGTCGGAAATCGGCCGACAACGGAAAGATTGTAAATTAATAGTAATATTCATACCCAAACCCCTAAAAGACGCCACAGAGAGGACAGAAACGAATTGCATATCAAAAGTGTTGCAGCCGAAGGAGACGGAAAGCCAAAAGTAAGGCATTCGCACTTGGCGAAGTTTAAATAAAGACCAATCCAAACAAAAGCTTCAGAAATGCCATTAATAGAATCTGACAGGCTATTTTTACTTTTGCCAATAACAAGAAAGTTATCAGCATAAGCTAAATACGAAACGATAGACAACCCAGAAAAATATATCGGAAGTATATTATTGACTGCATGAGAAATGTAGATTTTGGATAAACTAGGTGACGAAACAGCACCTTGTCTCGCCCCTTTCCGAAACATTAGTGTTTTTTTCTAAAATGAAACCATTAACTTTAAGAAATAAAGAAGGAGAATACCAAATGCTTCAGCAATACAACGATAGAAAGATTATCAGCTTCGTAAACAATTAATGAAAAGCCGGAAAGAGCCAACAGATTAAAAATGTCAAGAGCATAAAGGTGAGATCTGTTTTAGTATGTGTCCTTCTCCCGTTTCTAAATTTAAACGGATTTTGTGGCGATGGTACATAGAACCACTAAGCCTCATGACTTCAGTTGTTTTAAAGTTTTTTTTTTGTATTCTTCTTTTGCTGTATTTATGGGCTCTGAAGTGCAGCTTCAGCCCATCTGGACTTGCACTGTCTATTTTTTCGGGAATCAATATTAATTTGGTTTCTTCAGAATTTGTTTTTTTCGAGAGACAGCAGCTACCATGTGTAAGAGGATGCTGTGGATAGGCTACCACTTTGGTATTTTTATTATTTTTAGCTTCTAAATATTGCTTCTTTTTTCGTTGGTGATTTTCTATATTTTTGAGCTTCTATTTGGGCTATATTGACGGAAATGTTTAATTTTCGTTAAAGAGTAAAGAGCTGAAACTTCTTGATGAAGTTTTTAGAGAAAATGTATTAGTAACGAAAAACAATTGTCTACTTATTGCTTTTATTATGATTTAGCTACAAAATATGCGTTAAATAAATAAAAAACGCAAAAAAAAAATAAATGCTGAATATAGAAAAAATCTCAATATTTGACGCAGAATTTTTCCATAACATTACTTTTTTTTATTTCTTACAAAATGTTTACATAACCTTTATGCTAGGGCCTCTTGAAAAGAGATAGGGAAAATCGAAAAACTTGTAATTATTATTGAAAATTTCGAATTTTGTTTTATTTTGTATACGAATGACAATTTTCAATAAACAAAAGCTGAATATATTTTCCAGTACAGATCAAGGAAGTACAACTCTAATGCAGCATTAAAGGGTTAGTGACCCTTACCATACAATTATGTCTTACATGGCACAAACACGAACCTGTCAAAATTATTATAACGGTACATGTCACAACCCTTCTAAGGGCTCTATCCAGATTTTAGTTACTGGGGTGTAGTAACTGTAGGGCAAACGCTCAGGTTGTGGAAGGGACCGATGTCCAGAGTTGTCTATTGCTGTTGATGGTAAGCTTGTGGGTATATTTTGTTTAAGTATAACTTGAAATATGTTAGTTTCTGATCTCCAGATAAATCCGTAATCTTAATACAGAAATTATTTTAGTGTAAATGTTGAGAAAGTTTTTTTGGGGGATGCATGGGGAAGGATTGTAAATCCGAAAACCTTATTAAGCACAAAACCCTTTTTTGACTTATCAAAGGGCTAAGATTTTCATCTGAGATGTTACTTCTTTCTGCTCAGACTATCGTCTTTTGCGTAACCAAATTGCAAAGATCTAGTAGCTCACTGATTTTAGTCAAAAATTAATTTAGCCAAAAATGTGCTAAATAGAAAAATGAAGAGAGAACTTTGATTACAATCTCGTCGACGTCCTTAGACCACTGATTAGAAAGGTGTTTCAAAAATAATGGCCTAAGAAGTAAGATCATAGTCATCAGTGTTTCATTAAAATCGTTTTCTGTCAATATATTTTAAGATCTTAGCTCATTGATATGCTAAAGAACTTGGATTACAGCTTTCGTTTAAATTATTTAAGAAAAATTTTATAATTTATTTTACAGATAACGGAAAAAGAATCTGAAGAATTAAAGGAGAAGATTGTGGTGCGTTGCTTTGGAATGACTCGAACACGTATGCGCATAACTACGCATGCTGACTTGTCAAGACAAGACATTGAAGCAGCGATACGAAAATTGAAGTATATTATCGCTGAATACGACAACATTTCATAATTTGTCAATTTTGACGTGTGGTTAAAGTTGTTTTTCAAATATATTTTGATGTTTAAAATAATTTAGAGCTGGTCCGACAATAGTAAAGCTAGACTGAAATAAAGGTTCTTGAGATGTAGCCATGGGAATTGACGAAGCCTGGAGTTCAATTTAGAATTATCTGTGCTGTTGGTGTCAGGGTTGCCACCAGATAAACAACGCATATCTTTGCTCATCATATTCGAGCATTACTCATTGTTTTCAACTTAAGGTATCTAACCCTATTTAGGGCAATTACCGTGCCCAAACCAAAAATGTAGATTTGCCTGTGTTGCACACACCAGGGGAGGGAGGCAGGGTTACCCGAGACTGGCTACCCTGTCTCTGAGACTGGCTAGAGGGATTAATCCAAAGAATTTTTTTTATGTGCTGGGCTGGAAACTTAATTTTACATGGTTTCGGCAAAGTTAGAAAGTTTGGTCAAAATGATAAATATGACTTTGTAAGGCATTTATAATGGTGTAATTGTAACAATGAGCTATGGATTGGTATCTGCTGGGGATATTTTTTTTTATTATGATAAAGCTCAAAATTTATTCTCTTTGACAAGCCAAACTAGCCCAGACTAGTCAAACCTAACCAGAAAAGCCTTGCTAGCCTGAAAAAGTATAAACGAGGCCGAGTTAGTCCTTGTGACAGGCTAACCTGACCTAGCCTAAATCGTAAATATTTACGTAATGTTCACCTGCTTCAACTTTAAATCTTAAATTCGTATTATTTACATAAAAAATCATGGGGATTAAAAATTGCTTTGGTTAAATAGCTTGTGATAGGATTTTGGTCTTGGTTGTTTGCGGACTTGGATCAGCTCTTTACAAGATGAAAAAGACATAATCAGAACATCTGAAATGCAAATGGCAAAAAAAACATAACAAATAATATATATCACACTACTACTAACAAATCACCAGGACCAAGCTGCCTGAGGCCAACACATCTACGCTTGTTCCTCCTCTATCCCAATATATTCAAAGCATACCTCTACACCATTCCAAAAAGTTTCAGTCTGCCTTAAGTCCTTCCTTATGACCTCCTCCCACTCAATTTGGGGACAACCTGCTTTTCGTTCAGCCCCTAGACAGTTGGCCGAAAAGACGATCTTCGGCAATTTGTCATCCTTCATATGCACAGCATGTCCTAGCCATCTAACTTTTCCCTCATTATAGCCCTACAAAGTGGATTAGAATCACATTTTATGTACAGCTTACTGTTTCAAATACAGTCAGTTAGACGGGTACTCAAAAGAATATTTAGACAGTTCCTCTTTAAAATACCTAATATATCCTTCTCCGTCTTTGGGAGCACCCATCTGCCTCTGTCAAACCTGTATCATTGCTCTCCTGGATATTCATTAGCCCTTGCTGCTTTCTAGAAACCGTAATGAAATTTGACCAAAACAAAGCTAGATGAAAACAGAATCCAATGCCCTCTTACCAAATGAATCATTTTAGCACAAACTATAAATTTTTGTGTTCATAGGCTTTCCTACAAAAGGGGGAAGGGGGAATCTCTACGGAAGAAATAAAACTGTCCCCTCCCCCCCCCCAAAAAAAAAAATCAATTCGTAAAGGACCTTGGATAAGTTTTTGCTGCTCCTTAAAAGATGGCATAAGCTATAGTTTATGCCTGATACTTCAAATGGTACCGTATATGTAACGAAACTGAATAGCTGAGAAGCAAACTTTATGCTGAGAAGCCAGCACTATCTGACAGCACCAACTCGATTCTATCTAAAAATAGGTGAGTCACTAATTTGGAAATGATTTAAAGCGGTAGGAATGATTCGTACAAATCTTAAATTCGTTTTTATATACAAAGAAACAGTGGAGATAATGAAGTTGCTTTGATTAAAGTGATGCAATGCTTAAAAATCATTTTGCGCGGCTTACCGTCAGCTGACCGTCTCAATGACAAAGGTTCCGTAAGCAGATTCTCCCAGGAGACTAGCTATCATCGAAAGCTGGCGATAGTTTGTGGTTTGACTCTCAGATTTGACTGAAAAGACAGTGAAATTTTACTGCCCTTTTGTCAACGAGTTTGTCAATCAAAGTGGGTATCACCAAGGGGAACTCCCAAAGCGATCAATTTATTTAAATGATAATTCCTTTGAACTGATTTTTAGTGTTTTGGAGCATTTATGGTAGAAAATTTTACCCTTTTCTGAAATTTCAAAAAAAAATCCACTCTGTTTAATCAAAATTAAAGCGATACAATATCTTAAAGTCCTTTTGGGAGCCTCACCGTTAGCTGAACGTCTCAACGACAAAGACTCCGTAAGTAGATTCTCCCAGGAGACTAGCTATCATCGAAAGCTGGTGATAATTTGTGGTTTGACTGAAAAGCCAGTGAAATTTTACCGCTCTTTTTTCAGCGAGTTTATCAATCAAAGCGGGTATCACCAAGGGGAACCCCCAAAGCGACCAAATTATTCAAATGGTAATGCCTTTGAACTGATTTTCAGCGTGTTGCTAGCAGGTATGGTAGAAAATGCTTAGGGACTGCCCTTTTCTGAACTTACAAACAAAAAATATACTCTTCCACTGAATGGTTTTTCTAAGATTTTCGGGAAGGTGGGTGTTGGCTTTTAGTTTTTTGACGCTTATTTGGATCTCTTATCCAAGCTCTACGCATTATGGCAAAGACCTTCAAATCAATTCTAAGTAGTTTCGCCACACAAAGTAAAAAAAATTTATAGTGGACGAGCTAGGGTGATTCTTTAAGGTCCCATTTCGCCTTAGAAAGCTCATAAATCAACCCTGAAAAAAAAAAATAGCAAAATAAGATATTCTGAGAAAAGATAATATCAGATCTAACAATAGTCTAAGAGATAAGATGATCTGAGATCAATCTAAGATAATCTGAGATAATTCGTGTCATAGCTCAACGGGATAGTTATCAGCCCTTGCTGATAGGTTCGATACTATCATCTCTGGGGAAAAACAAATGAACACGCTTCCGGGATCTTTCTTCTGGCAAAAAATACAGAATTCCATTTTTTTAGGATAGGTGCTTGTAACCAATACAGTAGGGCTCTCTGATGCGTTGAATCTGATAACGTAATTTACATGAAGATACTTTGACTCTTAGGGGTGTTTCCCTCATTTTTTGAAAATCTGCCAAATTTTTTCAGGCTTGTGGCTTTTGATGGGTAGCACTATCCCTTTTATCAGTGTTTAGTGAAATATTTGAAAAAGCTATGCTTTCTCGACTACTTAATTTTCTCAATTCTAAACACATTTTTCTTGATTTTCAGTTTGGTTTTAGGGCGAAGCACTCAACTGAGCATGCATGCGCAACTCTTTTGAATTATTTACATACAGCTCTTGACTCTGGTCTGATACCTGCTGCTCTTTTTCTTGATGTACGAAAAGCATTCGACTCATTAATAAACAAGATTATTCTTTGGAAACTGTCCCATATTGGTATAAGAGGGAATGCTTATTCTTGGTTTCTATCATATTTATCTGGTTGAGTCATCTCGGTTGATCCGCACTTTTCTAACCCTTCGGGAATAGAGTTTGGCGTTCCACAAGGATCTGTTATTGGGCCGATACTCTTTTAATCTACGTCAATGACCTTATTAATGCGGTTCAAAATTTCAAACCTACCATTTGCTGTCGTCTTTGTCTACCAGCATCCATCACAAATCGTGACAAGAATTTGTCTTCACCGGATACACTTATTGCTATTGTTGATGACAGTGCAATTAACACATCATGTAAAACTGGCTTTGATCAATGCTCAAAGATAAATACCGTTTTTGACAGAGTAATCAGATTATATCAAGTAAATTATCGTGTCTGAAATGTCGGGAAGTCATTTTTTCTCCTTTTGTTCAGAGTTTCAAAGGCTTGTCCTGACTTAAATGAAATACACGTATCCAGAGGTTCTCTAAGTAGACCTAAGGATCGTTGCGTTTGATTCCTAGACATCTTGCTTGACGAAAATCTTTCCTTCAGGCATCATATTGACCTGATTAAAATGAAAGTCTCCAAGAGTCTTGGAATCATTAGAAAGCTCAAACACATATTTCCAAGGTCGATTCTTAGAATCTTGTTCAACAGCCTAGTTAAGTCTTATGTTTCATATTGTTCTGTTATTTGGATGTCAACTTTTCCCTCGTCTCTGATGCCACTTTCAAAACTTTATGATAAAACAAGGACTCTAATTAAGGAAACTAACCGATCTTCACTTAAACCCTTGCTTGATTTGAAATCTCTCTATTTTCTTTCTTGTTCCTCTTTCATTTTTTTACAGTTGCACAGCAATCTTCCGGCTGTTCTATGTAATAATATATCTTTTGTTTCTGACCAATCGACTTATCATCTCCGCACTTCCAGCAATTTACAGATTCTTCATACTCCATCAGTGAGGTCTGACGTCAACCCTCTGACAACTTGCAACAGGATTTGGAACACGCTCCTTGTGTCTGCACGAAGCTGCCAATCGTTTGGTATGTTCCAAAATTATGTTAGAGATTTTCCAGCTAGTAATTAAGTTTTTTCCGGTTTCCCTTGGAGTTGATGTCTCTGGATTGAGTTTGATATTTATTTGAGTTGGTGAATTCATGTGTTATCCCCTGCATAGCTTGTGATTCTGGGGATTATTAAGGCGGGCGACTGATTTTCTTATTTATTTATTTTTTTTTACTTTGTTTATATATTTTTTTTTGTGTTGGTATTTTTTTCTCCCCTGTTCTTTCACGGCCTTGGAACCTTATGAGGGTTTGTTGATTTAGTTTTTTGTTTATGATTTTTATTGTTAAATAAAGACCTCACTCACTCACTCACTAAACATAATGAATTTCATATATTTGAAATCAGCATATTAAGCCAATCCTTTTGATATATCTATTGATACGAAAATTCTGTTTTTAGAGTTTCGGTTATTATTGAGCCGCATCGCTTCTTGCTTACAGTTTGTTACCACAAATTGTTTGAATAATTCATTACCAGCCTTGAATTGGGGCTGTTATAAAGGAAACATGTTAAAAAAGAATTCCTATTTCATAATGTGCAAAAAATTGTAGTTAACAAATTTTGACTGTAGTTTGAATATACTCTAACCCCACCCACCCGCCAAATGGGCAAATATAAAGCCCAAATTATGTATTTCTCATGCATTTTGCCATGCGTCACTCTTGTTTCAACCCGTGTTCCCGTGAATTGAATTGACTACGACGAAATAAAGAAACATAAAACCACATAGAAAATATATAATTCTGGCTAAAACTACATTCAGTACTGTTGAAATTTCAGCCATTACAAGACAGACGCAATTATTACTCGTATTGGAAGGCAAATTGCCAGTTTTGGATCCTGCTTTAAAACCGAGTTCATTATTATTGGATTTTCAGTTTTGGGCTTAATCCAAAAAAGGGTTCAACGTTTGGGCATTACTTAAAAAATACCGCCAGGCAAGGCCATATCCCGGGGGGAAATAACGGGTTGGAGCCCCTCCAACCCTTCGAAAAAAACAACAATTGTCCAAATCGTAAAAATGCAACAAAAATGCATATTAACAGATTCTAGATGCTTTTTTTGTAATACCGCCCTCCAGGACAAAAATCGTGAATACACCCCTTCCACCAGTTGTACTGAACAAAAGCCTATTTCTTAAAGAATGCACCTATGCATGTTTTCGGTTTATTTTTATTTTACTTTTTTCTGCGGTCCTACGATTGGGTTGTCTTATCGTAACTTGTAGAGCTTGAATAAGAGATTCTATTACACGACGCAACACTAAAAAAGCCGACATCTAGTTTCCCAGAAATGCCACAAAAACTATTTAATTTCTTTTATTTGTCCTGGATATAGAAATTGTACAATAACTTTTTTGAAAAATCAATAACTATCGATGAATAACAGTTTGGCCAATTTAGGGCTAGAATAGAATTATCACTAGTTGGTGGAAATGGTGGAAATTAGCGCTTTTCATTTATTAAGATATCTTTTGCGATCATCAAGACCTTTCAAAAAATTAAATTTTTGTCCAAAAGAGCTCTCTTCTGATATTCTATAATAATTGATTTGACACGCTTAAAAAAAAAACAAAAAAAAACACAGCCCCTTATTATTAGATAACACCCAAATTTTCAAATTTAGTAGATGTTGAGTCAATTCTTGTTTCAAAGGGTATTATTCATTTCTTCTAAAATTTTGGAAATTTTCTTATTCTTATATGTCTTAATTTTTAGTACAGATTAGCTCAAATCTAAAAATTCTTTATATTGATATTCTCGTTAATAGGTACAAGCCTGGACTAGGGATTGTTGAGGAGATACATTAATAAAACAATCCTTATTTCATAATATGCAGAGTACTTGGAGTTGACATATTTCGACTGTATTTTCATTATACTTTACTTTCCCCCCCCCCCCCTAATGTGCAATGTATTAGCAAAAGTATACATATCCCATAGGGTTTTTGTTTTTTGATTTTGTCACAGTAAACTCAATTTACGGAACACGGGTTGAAACACGAGTCACGCATGGTGAAATGCATAGGAAGTACACATTTTGGGCTACATATTTGCATATTGGGCTTGTTTTTTTAATTACAGTCAAAATAAGGTAACTAAAATTTTTGCAAAATATGCAATAAGAATTGTTTTATAAACAAGTTTTTTTTTCCTGAACAGCCTCAATTCTAGGCTTATATCTATGAGTTATTTGAAAAAACTACGTTTTCTAAAGAGTTAAAGAGGCTGAGTTACAAGGTCGAACCTTAAAACGTACTGGGATTAGGAGGCACAGTTGGGGGGCGGTCGCCCCCCAAATCCCCCGCTTTTGCAGCCTTTAAATAAAAAAAAAGTTTTTTTTAACTGAAAGTAAGGAGCGACATTAAATCTTAAAACAAACAGAAATTATTCCGTATATGAAAGGGGCTGTGCCCTCCTCAACGCCTCGCTCTTTACGCTAAAGTTTTTATTGTTTAAAAAAAAGAGTTGTGAGAAAGTCAAAATTTAGCGTAAAGAGCGAGGCGTTGAGGAGGGCACAGCCCCTTTCATATACGGAATAATTTCTGTTCGTTTTAAGATTTAATGTCGCTCCTTACTTTCAGTTTTAAAAAACTTTTTTTTTATTTAAAGCATGCGACAGCGGATGGTTCTAGGTTGGCCTGCTCCCCAACTGTGCGTCCTATTCCCGGTAAGTTGTGCTGTTTAACCTTGGAACTCAGACTCTTTCTATCGTCAGAAAATTTAGTTTTTTTCAAATAATTTCTGCACGTTTTTGTACAGTTTATTACTTATTATTGCTTGACTAACTGTTAGCTGTTAGCCCCCAACTGTGCCTTCTAATCCCTGTACGTTTTTTAAAAAAAGAGTTGTGAGAAAGTCAAACTTTAGCGTAAAGAGCGAGGCGTTGAGGAGGGCACAGCCCCTTTCATATACAGAAGCGGGGTTTTGGGGGGTGGCCGCCCCCCAACTGCACCTCCTAATCCCCGTACGTTTTAAGGTTCGAACTTGTGACTCAGCCTCTTTAACAGCCCCCCAACTGTGCCTCCTAATCCCTGTACGTTTTAAGGGTCAACCTTGTAACTCAGCCTCTTTAACTCTTAAGAAAACGTAATTTTTTTCAAATAATTTAAAAAAGAAACTGAGTTTCTTTTTTAAAGTTTAAATTCAGTATATAAAAAATTTGCTCTGACGGTGAATCGAACCCAGTTTTTCCGTCTAACAGTCTGAAGTATCAACCGCTGGACTAATGAGACACAATTGTAATTGTTTTTTAGTAAATGTAATCTATTTTCGCAAAGCAAATTCCCACAAAACTTGATATTTGGTTTTTGGAAAACAGGGAAGGAGTGATCGGATTGAGCTGAAATTTCGAGGATAAGCTCCCGGGCCCTAGGAAAGCTTAACCTCCAAATTTCAGCCCAATCGGACAACGTTAAAGGGGGGTTGTGGTGGGAAAAATTAACATGGGCTATTATAGGAAAACGAGGTTTTTCGTAAATGTAAATTTGGGGGATAATTTTTTCGGTCTGAAAATATCAAAAGGCCCTAACAGGTCGAATTATGCTTCGAATGAGTCCTCATTCACCCGGATCAGTTGCCAACTGTGGTCTGTAGGCGTGGATAAGAAAAAAAAGAAATGATGATGAATTTTAAGTGGCTATATTTGGTTTTTTGAAAACAGGGAAGGAGTGATCGGATTGAGCTGAAATTTCGAGGATAAGCTTCTGGGCCCTAGGAAAGCTTAACCTCTAAATTTCAGCCCAATCGGACAACGTTAAAGGGGGGTTGTGGTGAGAGGGTTGAAACTTCCGGCCCAGTTTACCCCATGAAGATAAAGTCGGAGGAGGATGAAATTTTGCAAGTTTCTTAGTTTGAGCTTGGGCTACAAAATGCAATTACTGCCGTCTCTCTGCGACCTCTAGGACCTGAAATCGCTTAACATTGTGGTGGGTCGCCTCTTTATAGAGGCACAAGTGTGCCTCCTTGATATCCCTTACCCCAAAGAAACATCCTCCACGGAAAGATTCTCCCGAATAAACCCCTCCTCCAGCCCCCCTCAACCAGAAAAAATCCTTCCTGAAAACGTCATATAAAATCATATAAATATGATAGTAATTATTGCAGTAAGTGTTCCTATTTTTTAGGACAAGTACTGTACGTAAAGCTGTTGCATTCATAAAGAAATATTAAATTCAGAATTCTAAGACTTACAGAACCTATTCTATAAATGAGACTATAAATTCTAGTATAATACAGAACTTTCCAGAAATGAACAGGGGGTTTTTACGGGGGTTCCAGAATTGAGCACTTCGAGTTTCCTTCGACTGATAAAAATAGTTTAAATGTCATTGACACTTTTTCCCTTCGTTTCTAGGATATATTTCCATGTTAAGACTTGTGACACAATAAGTGTCACTGTCACTGTGTCTTTGCCAAGAAGAGGAGGAGAATTTGGAGCATTGTCTGTGTCGTTGTCGAGGTCTTTTGGGGGTAAGGGAAAATATATTTGGGAATGATGGAGTGCTGCTTCCTGATGCCTTGAAAAGTACGTCGTCACAATTTATTTTTCAAGTGGGACGATATCTTGATGAGTATTTTGCAAAAAGAAGATAGTAGTGTTTATTTTATTTTTATTTTTTTCTTTATTATTGTTAAGATTTCTTTAATTTTTTAATATTTTATTTTATTTGTTTAAATTGCAAAATTTTTTCTTTAAATACACGTTATTTTATCTTATCTTATCTATAGTAAAAAAAAAGGATTTAATTAATGCCTTTAAATACAGGAAAGCAACGACGGCAATGAGATTGAAAAACAAGGAGCCGAATACTCCCGTTGCCACAGCTAGCGATTAAGCAGATAGAGAAGCCATCTCTTAAGTTAATATCATTGGGATTGCATCCGGTAGAACGGCGTATCCCACTATGTAAAGGCACGAAAAGCAAAAGCAAAATATGAGACTTCGGGGCTCATAAGTAGTACACAGATAAGAATTGCAATAAGACTAATGATCATTTTATAATTTCCCAGCAATAGCAAAATTCTTCGTCCACATTTTTCGACTCGAAAAGAGGAGAATAACATTCAAAAAGTATAGCTCCAATGAAGACAGCAAAGATCTGTGAATTAAACTTGTGTTTCGAAAACATGTCTGCAGTAACGTGTTTTAATACTGCGTTAATGTCAGAGAATTACTGAGGGAAATTAAGAAGAACCTGGAGCAAAGATTACAGTCAAAGAACGGGATCTTTCCATATATAATCTAGAATTGGGACATTTTCCGAATTCTTTTGTTTTTCAATCTCGTTTTGTAGTTCCTTTAGTTCATTGTCCACTTTTTCTGTGCCTCTAAGCAATTTGAGGAAGGACGTAGCATCTCTGAGGGCGGCCTTATCATCACGATTTTGTTTTGGGATAAACAGGTACTTTGGACTTTCTGGAATTTTAAATATTCATATAGCCAGGACACAAACAGTAAGTAGTACAAATCAAATGGACCAAGGTCAAGGCCAAATCAAAGGTCTATGTATATATGAGCCCAAAGTGATTTTAGCCCTAAAACTTGGGCGACCAAAATCGAGAAAGTCGTTGTCAGCTGAAACGTTGTGGATACAGCTCCTTTAACTTCTAACGGAGAAATTTCTTGAAGATATATGATTACTAGAAGATGACATATACCAGGGCAAATTCCAGCATTGAGTCGATCAAAAAAGAGTAGCTGCCAGGATTTGATAAAAAACCCACCTACTTCCAAACCAGTTCCGACGAGTATAAAAACATGCTGATAAAAAGCCCATTTTTCTATCTAGTTTATCTGCAATGACTTTGTTCAAAAAACTAAGAATAAGGCCTCCCATAGGCAATTCAGAGACAATTAGAGCATAAAACTCACTTTCACTTCATCTTGAAGGTGCTCTTTCTCGTTCTTGGGGTTCTTTGTTTTGAGGTTTCAAGTATGTGGAACCCCGGCACGCTGTATGGATTTATGGCTCTATGTCTACACCTTGAAGACGGACGAAAACTTTATCGAGGAAAGACAGGTCCTTCAAGTGATTGCCAGCAAGAATTAAAGTGTTCATGAAGTACTTTTTATCCACCTATAAAACCAATGGATTAATCGATATCTAAAAAATATCAAAATATCTAAAAATACTAAATCTTGAAAATTTTAGTATGTAAAAATAAATGTCTAAAAGTCAAAATAAGATTAGCATAAAAAATTCTCTTTAAGGAATTTTACACTTTTCTTTTCGAAAAAAAAAACAAGCGGAAGGTTAAAGTATATTAATTTGACAATTATTTTAGAAAACCCCCGAAAATTCAACAAGTTCTGGATCCGAGAAACATTGACTGCTTCTTAAATATTCCGACAGTTTATTTAATGACTTATTTGGCTGCTTGTATGTTTTAGGGAAAATGGTTCATTTCAAACAAAAATTTTTCACCAAATACATTGCTTAGGACGTTTTTCGGTCTTTGATTGACCTTATGTTAGTTCAGTTTTGGTCCTGTGCCAATTCCCATCCAAAATACCACGCAATGCTTCCCTATATATTGATCTGTCGTGAAGACCTAACGATTTTTTTGGAAAATCTTACGATCTAAGTTCAGATCGCAGGATATATACATAAGGATAATCGGATATATATCGATAATCGGAGTAATACTCCGATTACTCCCAAGCACAACATAATGGCTCAAAACTGAGCACAAGTGGCAACCCCTTCCTGCTTTTGTTACAACTCAAGCCGCTTGCCACAAACAAGCATGGTTTAATGGTGTCAGACTTTTGACACTAGTCAATGCGATAAGGACTAGTATAAAAAAACGGACAAAATTTAGAGGCCAAACGAAAATACTGAAAAAAACGAATATTTCGAAAGCAAAATCGCCTCTCTTCTTCAGCGCAAGCAAGAAAAATTAAGGAAAATGCCAAAAAAGACAAAGAAAAAGTAAAAAACAAATGCGAAGATTCAATGTGAAAAAAAACCCAATCAAATCACAGAGCATATCTCCTCCACTGTGTATGTGGCTCCATCATATATTTATTTAAACTCTACTTCATAAAATGTAAATTTTGTATATCTCAATTTCTATTTTATTTGAAAGATTTTCTTGAGAAAAGAAAGTATTTGCACAGGTCTAAAAATAGGACAGAAAGTGGTTGGCAAAAATTTTCTCAACTTTAAAAGAAGGGACAAACTACAATAGAGGGAAGTGGGAAGAGTAATAGGGGTATTTTGCAATTTTACAGTTTTCCATCTTCGTTAATTTCCAATTGATTTTAGATAGTTCATGTTCTTAAGAATTCGATCTTGAATGAGAATATCCAGGTGAGGCACCACCATACGGGTTACAACTTCAAGTAGCCCCCCTGTCATCACTGGTTATAAAACTTTTTAATTGTGCATGATCAGAGACAAAATTTACGTCTAAAGCACAAAAGTCAGTATTTAAAAAAATAAAAATAAATCTTGTATTATGACTTGCAGTAAACTGTATAATATTCATTTCAAGTGTTTTGAAACATCTGCAAATAGTGACGATTTGGGGTGGCTTATTCGTGCTAATCCGATACCAAACTACTCTAGGCCACCAAACGACCAGCCCACCAAATTTATATCATTACGGTATAAGAGGGAATGCTCGCGCTTAGTTTGATTCTCATTTGTCTAGATGGGTTACTTCCATGGATCCTCTTTTTCACTCACCGTCTCAGGTTGAGTCTAGGGTACCCCAAGGCTTAGTTCTGTTCTAGGCCACCAAACTTCTCTAGTTCAAACTACTCTAGGCCACCAAACCACCTGCCCGCCAAATTTATATTATTACGGCATAAGAAAGAATGCTCGCGCTTAGTTTGATTCTCATTTGTCTAGAAGGGTTACTTCCGTGGATCTTCTTTTTACTCACCGTTTCAGGTTGAGTTGTAGGTTACCCCAAGGCTTAGTTCTGTTCTAGGATACCAAAATTCTCTAGTTCAAACTACTCTATGCCACCAAACCACCTGCCCGCCAAATTTATATCATTACGGTATAAGAAGGAATGCTCGCGCTTAGTTTGATTCTTATTTGTCTAGGAGGGTTACTTCCGTGGATTGGATTCTCTTTTTCAATCATCGTCTCAAGTTGAGTTTATGGTACCCCAAGGGTCAGTTCTATTCTATGCCACCAAACTGTTCTAGTTTAAACTACTCTAGGCCATCCTTCCACCAGTCCGCCAAATTTATATCATTACGGCTTAAGAAGGAATGTTCGCGCTTAGTTTGATTCTTATTTATCTACAAGGGTTACTTCCGTGGATCCCCTTTTTCATTCACCGTCTAAGGCTGAGTTTAGGGTACCTCAAGGCTTAGTTCTGTTCTTAATTTATGCTAATGACCTGATTTTTCGGTTATGAAAAAAGAACCAACAGTTTTCTGTCATCCATGCCACCCCAAAACTTTCCATGTCCACAATATAGATCTCCATCAACATGTAACGACACTCTGATTCCCTTGGCTTCAAAAATTACAGACTAGATGATTTTCCAAATCCCAAGTTTCAATGGAACCATTGTTTTTATCCAGAATAGCCACGTAGCCCAGTTTTCCAAGCTTAAAAACCCAAAACATGACAAATTAGAATATCGCACGAAGTTAAAAGAACATAATAATCACAATGAATCAAGCAGGTGAAGCAATATTATACATAAATTTCTCTTTTTTTCAGCTCAAACCATTCATGGAAAGACATGCAATTATGGATAGGGGTTTTCCCGACAAGCTGAATTTAGAAAGACTTGAAACTTCGGATAATGCTTTTTTTTCTTCTAGAAATCGATTTAACGCTATGAAAAAAAACAGCCCCGAACAACTGAACAAGACTTACACATCATTTTAATGGAAGCACCAATAATATCGTCCTCTCTGATAGCAATATCTTTACACCTTCCGAAAAACGGTAGCTGTTAGATACAACATTTGTAACGTAAGTGAGAGCAATGAGACTTTCTGGATTATCTTCCAGCAGCAACAAATTCCAGTTAATTTGGCATTGAAAACGAAAAAAACAACATGCTAAGACTGGTGACTGCAGAACTGCCATTAAGAATCTCCAGCTCGATTTGAAGTTTTTCTACTCCTACCAACTAACCAATCAACTTTTAAGTGTACTCCCAGCTTCTAACTCCGATGCTGGAGCACACTTGTGCTTGTATCGCCTTATCTGGGGTATTACGAGGGATCCTGTAAATATTTCATATGTTGACATTGTTTTCTTAGGCTTACACAGTATCCCAGTTTTTTCTTTCTTCAATTTTTTTTTATCCTTGTGAACAGCCTCTTTGAATGGAGTGATGGCTTCTGACTTGACAGGACAGTCAGGTTGGAAGGTTTGTCTCAGAAGAGAACATGAAAAAATTTGCTATGGAATAAACTAATGCACACATAACGTTGATCTGGTCTAGATTCAATGATTATTTACATTTTAAATAATTACTTTTTATTATTCGAATAATTATTTATAAATATAACACCTTTTTTTCATTAATTCATGCAATAGAACAAACAAATTAAAAAATTTCCCGTTTCTAGAAAGTCACCTGCCCCGTGAACAATTGTACTACTAGGTAAATCTCACCAATTAAGTCGGCCTTTGCTTAAAAGCATAAAAAAATAAACATATAAGTATGAAATTTTTTTAAGAAGCAGAAGAAGAAGACGAGAAAAAAAATTATTCATAATACCTATTAGCAACTTTTTCTCATCCGGCGTGAATATGAGGTTTTTTTTCTGTTTTTATTTATATGAGAAAATTTCTCAGAGCCCCTAATGCTGTTCGGAAGGCTATTTCAAAGGGAGGCACCCACTCTTGGGTTGAAACGAAATTTAAAAAATAAAATTAAGATTTTGTTTTAATTAAAAACACCAAGGAGAATTTTTCTAGCCCAACTTGTCCTAAATTGAAAAAAAGGCATAAATTTGTATTCTAGGGTGCGCAATTCTTACATGGTGATCTGTAGGCGTGGCGATTAAATTTTAAATCGGGTTGAAAACGAAATTTAAAAAATTTCGTTTCAACCCAAAATGTTAAAATTTCATCATTTTTCAAAATTTCATTGGTTCAAAATTTCGTCTCATTGGTACATGAGAAAGTTCATTTCTCACGTACCAACTTATTCAAATTTCCAACTTATCTTCATCAATATAATTAGAATTGTTTACGTTATTATTTGTTTATATAATTTTAAAATGAATATTTTTTGCTTTAATATTTATCATCCAGTTAAAATATTACCTGTTATCAGAACAGTCAGAATTACTTAAACTATTACTTACTTTAATTATTTTAAACTATATTATTATTACTTCGAATTGAAAATTAAAATACACAAGTTAATTATTAATCTAACAGATAAAGTTTAATCGACTTATCCTCTCCGCTTTCTAAAACCCCATTTCTAAGGCTAAAAATTATCACTAAGCACATTTGCTTCTTGAATAAATCAAGCTTATGCCCCTATAATTAGGGCACTTACTCTTATGAGCTTTCTTATATTGGGGTTTAATTGGAGTTTTTCTGAAATCGTTAGGGACTTTTCGGTACTGGTGCATTATATATAACACAGCGCTATAGACTGTACAAGGAACAATCAGACAAACAGGCTTTGCAATCCAATAATGGCTTACAAAGCATGAATCCTTATCGCGTTTGTAATATTTAAACTATGGTTTTTTGTGGTTTAGGAGGGGCGAAAGGTACCTAGGTTAGGTAACGTATTTGATATAAGTAGTAAGGGTGTATAAGATTGAAAACTTACATGAAAACTTACATTGAATTGCGCAAGGAAAACCCACGCGTGTGTCATTACACTTACACGTGAACATTCTAAAGAGCTGGCAAAGATTGCACTATTGTTGTCAATTGCGCATGGAATTATACTTCAGCTTCACTTGGACATTTTTTTTTTTTTAAGTTGGCATGGTATATAGTAGTCCAACATGTTTTGGGAGCATAGTCGAAATTATGTAACTCAACCAGAGTGTTTTTCGAGCCAACATACGTTTTTTAGGAGCCAATCATAGACATTGGTGCTTGCTCAATATACGGTAACTCGAGCGGTGATTGGTTAAAAATAAAAGGACTGGTTTTTTATTCATCCTTGAGATTTCGTATAAAATGTTGATACCTTACGATTTAATTTTCATTATGATTTGATATATTCTAGATAATACACCGACTATTATTAACTTTGGAACAATGGATCCGTCAATTTTCAATGTGAGTACAGCTTACTGAATTTCTTAATTTATTTCCAAATAAAAATCATTTTACCAGTAAATACAAATTTCAGGGGCATAGGCCCCCTCCCCTCCAACAATACAAACCCATACAATAGTATAAGTATACTCGTTAGAAAACGCAAAGTCTGCTTTTTTTCTATTATGTAAACAAAAACCCATCCCTGACTGCTATGTTTACGAGCATAATTCTGTACTTTTACTTATCTCGTTCACAATGTTCCTTTTCCCAATTGTGTATGTAAGTTATTTCGTCTTTTTCCAGTCTAAAACCGCATGTGTTTATAATTAGTGAAAAGGGTCCTTTTGGAGCGAAACTTCACACGACTTATCGCAAAGATTAATGCAACATGTTTTTGTGATTCAACACACATTCATGAATGGATTGTTTTTCGGACAAATTAAACGAAAGATATTCTATTTGATGAATGCAAATGGGGTTTCATAGATGATTAAGAGGCTTTTATAAAAATATAAGACGGGGGGGTAATTATAACACCATCGTTGCGGGGTGAAAAAACAAACTATTTCGAAAGGGGGAGGGAGGGGGAATTCTTTGTGTAGACTAATTTTTTGAAATCCCCCTTCACTCCAAACTCAAAATTTTTCAAAATTTTACTTTAGAAGATTTTTAAATATTTCTAAAGCGCTAAGACATAGAGCGCTACAAACATCAGAATTGACTTTAGGGGGTAATTTATATCATGGGAAGATGTTTTTGAAATCCCCTCTCCATGTCAAAGTTTTATTCCCATGTAAAAGACATATTTGAATTTGAATATTATTTTAAACAAGGGTTATCGGGGGAGACATTGAGGACTTGGTTCTGGACCCGAGCGAATTGCCTGGGAAAACAACTTTAAAAAAGGACAATCAACCAGTTATGTAAATATGTAAATGAAGCGTTGACATCAATGAGTGAAACTTGATATTTATGTTATTTTTCTTGTGGAGTGTAATTAAGAATATTGTCCTGTACGGTCTGTTTTTTTGGCTTATAATAAATTATTATTATTATACATATACTGTTAATTAGTAATCAAAATGTTGATTTTATTTGATTTATTAAAAATTTTGTTCTGGCTTTGGGAAGGTAAATGGGTTTTGCGTTCAATTTATGTTAATTTCTGCTCGTTTTGAGTTTGACTCGGTTATTTATAGTAATTTGTTTATGGTTTGGGTTTCATTTATTTATAGATGCTGATTAGTGGCAGTTTACCGCTTGGTAGATTATTTTATTTTATTTTTGCTCATTTTTTGTTTAATGGAGTTCTTTACTTTTCTTTGAAAAACTTATTTTGTAGAAAAAGTTTTTTTAATTAATTACATATAGTATTGGTTATTGGGGAGCATATAGACGTGTTCAGGGGGGATTTTTTATAGTTTGGGGGGTTGGGGATTCGGGGGGAGAACCGGTCCAGGGATGGGGTTCTGAATTCCCCAGCATTAATTAAAACGACTTAGGAAAATAAATAAAAAAAAGTTTTTTAAACAGAAAATAAGGAGAATGTTAAAACTTAAAACGAACATAAATTATTACCTATATTAGGGGGTTTGCCCCCTGGTCAGAACCTTACTCTTCACGCTAAAGTTTTTTTTAGTACTTTCAAAATAGATGTTTATTATAATTAAATACCACTGTTGATTTAGGGTTCATTCTTGAAGAATTGGAACAAAGTTCAAACTATAGAACAAAGAGCAAGGTACTGACGAGGGGGAAAACCCCCATATATACGTAATAATTTCTGTTCGTTTCAAGTTTTAATGTTGCTCCTTACTTTCAGTTGAAAACACTTGTTGTTTCATTTAATGACAATTAAGATTTACGCGTAGTAAATGTATTTTATTTATTTATTATTTTGAAGTTATGGTTTACGGGTAAACCAATATGCTACCAGTATGATCGTAGAAAAATTTACTGAGAGGAAAAGACCGGCTCTTGGGTGTACCAATGCTTTTTTTTACTTTGTTTTAAAGCAAGGTCGTATCCAGGGGGGAAGGGTTTGAACCCCCCTCCCCCCAAAATTTTACTTTAGTTGTTTTTTTTTAATATTTCTAAAGCACTACAAATAACAGAATTATCTTTAGAGCACAATTTATCTGTAAAAGAGGGGTCATGCTAAATTTCTCTTCTTTTTTTTAAAGGAGGAGGAACATTCATACAATAACTCCCCCCCTGAAAAGAGACCAAGATGGAGTGATACCATATCGATGCAAGCTGCAAGACCATCCATCATCAGATTTGCTAGCTCCATGACAAGTTCTCTGAACTAGCCGTAACCATCTGCTGCCAATCTCAGCTATGTACAAATCTCTATGTAACCGGGCAGAAAATTCAACAGTGACTGGATCCTTTCTCATAATGCGTCGGTATTGTCTACTCAAGATTGCAAGGGGATCCTCCTTCATGCTGTGCCAGGGGCATAAGGCATGCAAGTGCAGTCTGAATTTGTAAATGTATTTATTTTACCTCTACCTTATACGTCATTATTTGCTTAAAAAAATGCTAAGAGGACTTGAGTTTTGTGGATGACACGGAAAAATGATCCGTGTTAAATATTCGGGTAAACATACGAGTAGAAAAATAATTCACTATAAATAAGGCTATTGTGTTTTCTGAACTTTCTTTGGTGGGGTTAACTATTAACACTAAATAATTCTAGGGAGGAATTGATTTTTATGGATGGTAAGGAAAAATGATACGTGTTAAATATTCGGATAAACATATGAGTAGAAAAATGGTCCACTATAAATAGGGCTAGTACATCTTTCTGGACTTTCTAGGGCGGGGGTAACTATATAGTTTAAATAATTCTAGAAGGAATTAAGTTTTGTGGATGGTACGGAAAAATCGTACGGGTTAAATGTTCGGGTAAACATACGACTAAGAAACGCTTCACTATAGATAAGGCTATTATGTTTTTCTGAACTTTTTGTGGCGGGGGTAACTATTTACCTTAAATAATTCTAGGAGGAATTGAGTTTTGTGGATGATATGGAAAAATGGTACGTGTTAAATATTTGGGTAAACATACGAATAGAAAAATGCTTCACTATAAATAAGGCTATTGTGTTTTTCTGAACTTTCTAGGGCGGGGGTAACTATTTACTTTAAATAATTCTAGGAGGAATTGAGTTTTGTGGATGATATGGAAAAATGGTACGTGTTAAATATTCGGGTAAACATACGAGTAGAAAAATGCTTCACTATAAATAAGGCTATTACATCTTTCTGAACTTTCTAGGGCGGGGGTAACTATTTAGTTAAATAATTCTAGAAGGAATTGAGTTTTGTGGATGGTACGGAAAAATGGTACGGGTTAAATGTTCGGGTAAACATACGACTAAGAGACGCTTCACTATAGATAAGGCTATTATGTTTTTCTGAAGTTTCTGTGGTGGGGGGTAACTATTTACCTTAAATAATTCCAGGAGGAATTGAGTTTTGTGGATGGTATGGAAAAATGGTACGTGTTAAATATTCGGGTAAACATACGAGTAGAAAAATGCTTCACTATAAATAAGGCTATTACATCTTTCTGAACTTTCTAGGGCGGGGGTAACTATTTAGTTTAAATAATTCTAGGAGGAATTGAGTTTTGTGGATGGTACGGAAAAATGGTACGTGTTAAATATTCGGGTAAACATACGACTAAGAAACGCTTCACTATAGATAAGGCTATTATGTTTTTTTGAACTTTCTGTGGGAGGCGGGGGGTAAGTATTTAGTTTAAATAATTCTAGGAGGAATTGAGTTTTGTGGGTGGTGTGGAAAAATGGTATGTGTCAAATATTCGGGTAAACATACGAATAGAAATGAACATGATTTTTCAACTTTATGAAATAATGCTTATTTCATATAGATAATAAACCTTTTTTCTATAGATTAATGAAATAGCAGCGCCATTGAGTCATGAAACATCAGAATTTACTGTACCTGAATCAATTCTAGCACCACCAATGGAGTTTAGACACGAACCTTCATTAGTTCTAGACAATATGGAGTGGCATAGGGGTTTTCTTAATGATTGTTTTGGGGACATGGCCAGCCTAGACGATTTAACTTGTGACATTGACATGATGGAGGATCCGTAATGGGCAGATAGATTTATGCGTGAGCATTTAGGGGATGTTACTAGTGCATCCGAACCGGGTCCTCATAAGGAAATCCCATCACAGGACAATACAGGCTGGCTCGATCAGCTGTCCCCAAACACCTTGGAATACGTACTAGCATGCCTAGGGGACCTCATGCCACCTCCAACCATTGCAATTGAACAGACTGGGGGTGGTGCTATTGAAAATTCTATGTCACCCCCACCATTCCGCTTAATGATACACCTAGTGCTAGTAATAGTAGTAGTAACGATAAAGCAACAACACAAATAACCCCTCTTCCAGATTTTTTTCTGTCCAACTCTGCCTTGCACCACACAAAGATCTACAGCACCCAATTCGGTGATCACTTCAACTCTCTAGTGTCAGGGGATATAATAACAGATCCCTCGGCCATTACACATTCATATACTAATAAGATTCGAGCCATTCTTGAACAACAAGGGGGGGCGTGGAGGGTGGGGGTCAGTTTAAAAGCATCAATAGCACTAAAAATATTTTTTTTTAATGAAAATGGGGGTGAGGTGTATTCGAAGAACTTGCACACAGAGATGTTGCCTATTCGCCCGCATTTATCAAATTATGGGGAGGTTTCCTAAATTGGGCTAATAGTATTCAAAGTAAGTGGGAAAATTATAACGAGGGGGGTAGTGGATCTGTGGTTTTGTTTATTGAAAGTTTAAATGTTAATACATTTAAACCCACGTCAACCGTTTGGTTTTGGGTGAATCATATTGACTTTTGTATTTAAACTCTTTGTTGATTAAATATATCACTATAAAAAAATATATGTAGATTTAGAAACGATTTGATTGTAAGAGGTGGTGGGGCTGGGGAGAGGGCTATAGTTTTAAAATATCATTCAGATTTAGAGGGATGTAGGGGGATACAACGAATATTTTTCGATACGAGGTTGCAGTATTTCAAGTATGCATTTTTAATTGCGGCATACACACCACTTCAAAAAGATGCATCTAAGAAAAAGTTGGATGAAATGGCAGTTAATGGTAGGGAGGGTTAAAAGTTCCCCAAAGTGGATTTTAATTGTTTAAATGGTCAATTTCCCGTGACACTAAAAGGATTAGATATTTTCGAGCACGCTAATGCACATTTAAAGATTGGTGTCACGGTTTTACAGTCTGAAAGAGAATTTGAAGAGAGCCAGTGTTCCGATAAGAAGGGTGAATTATTTCCAGTGCCGGGCTCCTTCAAATGAATCAGTGGAATATTGGGTGTGGCTTCTATATACTCCACCCACAGACTCTGAGTCAATTAGTCGTTTCAAACCGATTATCGATATTAGTAGGGTTTTTGGGGAGGGTAAAAAGGGGAATATGTGCTATTACTGTCAAACATGCCTCTTAAGATCTCGCTCTGATTTTAATTCGAATGATCACATAAAAAACTGTAAACGTCATGGAGACCAAGCTGTGGAGACGTTAAGCGGAGATAGAGCGATCTTATGTTTTAAAAATTTCCAAAGCACGCTCCTGCAGAGCAATAAGATCGTTTTGGACTGCAAATAAAAACTGACAGACGTGTAGGATCTGTCAAATTCAAATCATGCTAAAATACATTAAGCCATAGGGGTCTCTTACCCTCATGCGCAGCGAGATTCCAGTAATACCATGCAAGTGCTGAATGTAGTTCAGATGTTGGGTGACGGTGAAGACTGCATGCGCTCGGCATTGGCTCTGCATCGCGCCTTCGTTATGCAAACTATCCTATGCTCTTATCACCAGATTACATAACGGCCATTAAAAATCGTAAAATGTGTTGGGTTTGCAAGGGGGAATTTGATGATGGTGTTGGGAATTGGGGGAGTAGGAAGGTGATCGACCATGATCATTTGTGGCAGGAAATTACATCGAGGGGGAGTAACTTTAGGGGGGTAGCACATCAGTCGTGCAATTTAAACGTTAGACAATAATATTTCTTACCTGTTTTTATACACAAATCCAATTACGACTTAAAGTTTGTTCTACCGGCGTCGGCCCGCATTGCCAAGGGTGGAGTTGTAGATGACGCATGGAGAGATAGTTCTTTTTCTTAGTATATCTGACCTAACTCATCGCAAAAGTAAGTGCAGCTGTAATTAGCGCACAAAAAAGTTGACAGAGGTAAAAGGGGTCAGAACGATATCTGTTTTTTAGACACTTCAGCTTATTGCCCCAAATTCTCATGTCAATTCATTCATGTGCAGAAAATTGACATTTTTGATGGCTTGCCCCTCCTCAAACAGTGCTTCCCGGATGATGAAATGTATGATTTATTAACGTGTAAGGGTATATATCCATATGATTATTACAACTCTGGCTCGAGGCTAGATGAGGTGTCACTACCGCCCATTGAAGCCTTTTACAATGCTCTTACTGAGAGTGATTGAACACTAACTACTACGAATTTGCTAAGAGGGTTTGGGTAAAGGGTGGGTGTAAAAATGGGAGGGATTTCTTTAAACAATACTTGGCAAGTGAAGTACTCACTCTTCTGTACACTGTGTGCAAAAATACGGATAAAATCTATGGGGAATTTGGGTTGGATTTAGGTTATTATTTTTCCACTCCTCATTTGGTGATGGACTTGATACTTAAAATCAGCAAAGAAGAAATAGGTCTGATCGCCGATGTGGATCAGCATCTGTTTGTAGAGAGGTCAATGACTGATCGAACCGGAGAGCACACCGATGAAAAGTCGGACGCAGTTTTTTTGGATATGAATTCTCTTTACCCATCGGCAATGTATCACTACTGTTTGCCGTGTGGCAATTATAAATGGCTTGACAATCCATTTGCTTCGAATTTCCCCAACATTGCAAGTGTTGAGGAAAATGGGGCACAGGGATGGTTTTTTAAATTGACGTTGAAATACCCGTGGAAATCCATGACTAGGTAAAAGACTTTGTTTTTCCGTGCATAAATAGACCGGTGGGTAGGGACTCTCTGAGCCCCTACAATTTATCTTTCGTAGAGGATGGGAGTATGCACTAGGTACCTTCAAAACTAAAACTAATTGCTAACCTCAACCCATAACAGAATATCATTGTTCATCACGTGCTATTGAAATGGATGGTGTCCAATGGTTTCAAAGTCACAAAGATTCATAGAGCCCTCCAATTTGATTAAAAGCCTTACATGAAAACGTTTATTGACACCTTTGTCAGTAAGCGTTCACAAGCGAAAACAAAAGTTGAAAAAGAAGTCTATACATTCATCTTAAACTCAGCCTTCGGTAAAATGTGTGAGAGCTTATGAAACAGAAGTCGATGTCACAATATAACCAACCCAAAGGATTATGCTCAAATCATTGCAGATCCAAATTCAGACCGTTTACTATCGTTGAGTGTAATATGATGCTTTTACACCGCAAGAAAAGAAGCATTGTATTAAATAAAAATATTGCAGGCGGGAGTGAAATAACTTAAATATCCAAGAAACTCTTTTTTTTATTTTATTATAATGTAAGCAAGATACAGTGACGGAGTGCGGTAGAAGTTCAAGTGTACTGCGGGGACACTGATTCACTCCTGTTAGAAGTCAAAACTGAAAATCTATTGAATGATTTGGAAAATGGCGAGTACATTAGCTCACGAATGGACTACACTAATTGGGACGAATCCCTCTACCCAGAGCTAGTGAAACCCCAGGCCCCAAATCAATTGTTAATGCTAAAATCTGAAACGGGTAGTGATCTGATATCCAGTGGTGTGTTTCCTGGTCCGAAGGTATACTGTGTGGAAACGCACAGCAAGGATATCAAACAAGTTTGCAAGGGGGTACCTACACACTTTGTGAAAAATAATTTCGACATGAGTGTGTATAGATACTCTGTGGAAAGTAGTTTATTGCCAAAAGCGAAAGTCATGGCGATTCGCTGTTTACAATATAAAAACTAAACAGTTAGATTTGATAAAAACGCCATATTGGCTATAACGGACCAAGTCTGTTTACTTGAGGATGGTGTGAAGATACTACCACACGGTAATTATTTAATGTCAGACCGAATTGAATGTGTAGATTAAAGAAAACAACTCGGTCTGGAAAAATTACCTTAAATTCATTTAAAAAAAAGTATAAATTGGGTGGGAGGTTTTTTTGGGTAATGGGGTGTTTTTTTTAATTCTTTTTTTCTATATCAAAAACAGTTTTCAATGTGTGTGTGTGCAAGGCAGATCAATTTCCTGTATTTAATGCCCCCGACCCGGGCCCCCCGCTTCCCGGGCCGTGGCGCTTCCCGCGGCACTCCCCGGCCCGCCGCAGCGGCCCCCCCGGCCGCCGCCGCGGCCGCCCCCGGGGGGTGGTGGGGGATCCCATACCAATTGCTGTAAATAAAAGTGTTTGATATTATTTCAAGTGCATTATCCTAATAAATGTTGTATTTTTTCTATAAATAAACAAGAAAAGTGTATTTGTATAAGTTTTTTTTTCTAATGCTTATGTAAATGTTGTATTTTTGATTATAAATAAATTAAAAAAGTGTATTTTTTTCATGTTTAATGTGCTTTCAATGTAGTATTTTTTAAGTGTTGTTACTTTTTTATGCGTTTAATAAAAGAAAATATGATTCTGTATTCGTCTTTTTCTTCTCATTATTTTTGAACGGACTAGTAGTAAGAGGGAATTTATTTAGTCATTTGACAGCTATAGTCTAAAGATAGTTTGCTATTTTATAAATTGGAGTTAGCTTTAGTCAATTTGGAACATCACGCAGATCGCTTCTTTGTGGGCACCTATTATTGAGAAATACAGAACGCCTGGCCAAAATAATTAAAAATTACGACAAAATGAATTTTGATAGGATGAAAAAATCTACTATTGTCACAGTATTTGGCAGGAGTCATACGATAAAATAAAAGCAATTGCCACAACAGGACTGGTGCAGATAAAATTCATGAAGGTAATTGATGTTTTCACCATTATTGAACCGAGGTTTTGACTGATCATTGACGATTCTTCTGAATCTATTAAAAAACGGTCACACGGACTGATACAGCTGTTCACTGTTCGCTCTCATCACAGGAAGAGCTTCGTTACTCTGATTCTACACAATCTCTTTCATCAGATCAAATTTATGCAAACACTTGAATTGAACTACACCCTCTATAGTATCTACTGAGTCGTTCGTTATTCTAGCTCGCGAGTAACTATCTATACGAAAATCTACCCAGGCGCCCCTAAATTTCTGCTCTCAGCATACAATCAGGCAACTAATAAACCCTACGGCTATATCCTATTGGATCTTAATCAAAATACACCCGAGGATCTGTGTGTGGTACACAGATATTTTCGACAATGAAATCACAGTATATCTCCCCGTGAACACTAAAAAGACCTATTAGTTGATATCATGACACTGAAGAAACTACATGAAAATAGACATTTATTTTCAGTTCTAAGCACTTCAAAACCTTCGCTTAGGATAGCCATTCTCAAACATGGTATTGACAATGATTTCATTAATCTAATATCTGAACTTTGTTTAAATTTGACCGAGGGTAATGTTGAACTGCCAGAAGTAGGTAAGCAACAGGCAAAGCAACATCGTTCCATTGTACGTACATTGGCCTCTAAAAAGAAAGGAAAGAATTTTAAAAAGAAACGACTTCTTCAGGCGGGCGGTAGCTTTTTCACACTTTTACTGCCAATAATTGCAGGACTTGTAAATAGATTCCTCTAGAGAGAAAATGGCAAAACCCTATAAATTAACTCCAACAGAACTCGCTCTCTTACCCGTGGAACATTTTGAGAACAATCTGAGTAAATTCCTTGACAATGAGAATATTGAGGATGATAAAAACTGCTTTTACTTCAAGATGCACTTCGCCGAGTGGACAAACATAAGCCCTATCAGTCGAGGCCCACTGGTATTGATCACAAAAAAGAATCATCTCCTCAGGTTTCTGCTGCTGCTGCTCCTGGAACACAATTAAAGAAGGCGGAATTGGATTCGATTGTATTGGAAATTGCAAATCTAATGCCCCACTCGTATCGTGAACAAAGTAAACGACTCCTAACTTATCTCATGGAAAGTGGTCAAGATCATATTCAAGTTGATGGCAATGGGAAAGGGATTATAATTCAGGGCAAGAGTTATAATCTACTTGATTTAATCTATGATATGGTTACAAATCATAAAGGACTTTTATCATTTGACGCTCTTCTATACAACTTTCTAAATACATTAAACTTCCCCAAAATTCTTATTAACAATATACAAATTCTAAAAAAATTAAATGAACATGCATCAACAACAACAACAACAACAACACCATTAAAACATGAAGAAGAAGAAGAAGAAGAAAAAGAAGCTTTTAAATCAATCTTGGAAAATACTAGCACACCTAGTGGAAACTTGACAATGATGGGGAGGAAAAAGCGAAAACGTATCATGTCACCATCATCAACCACAACTAGTATACAAAAGGGTAGCGGGCGTTACACAACGTGTTTACGTTCAAAATGGTTGAAGTTCTGAAAGGTGTTTATGAAAATATTGGTGAAGCGGGGAATTTAAGTTCCCCCAACACTCTTTCCAAATTTACTAGTGTTCAAACTAAAAATGTAAATGCCTGTCTACAACCTTAATCAAGTTACACTCAGCATAGAAATTATAGGCTTCGTGCCAATCATTCTCGCATAACAAAAGCATTTGAGCCACTGCATGCAATTCAAGCAGATCTACTGAATGTAGAAGAGATACAACGTATTTACATTTCACCGTACAAGTACATTCTGCTTGCAATCAGTGTTTACAGACGTTATGCATGTGCAATTCTAGTGCAATCAAATAGAGGTGTTGAAGTTGCTCAGGCCATTGAAAGTATTCTCGAACAGGATTCATATAAAAAAATTCAAACGGATCGTGGTAGTGAATTTGTTAATCCCCATGTTGCAAAAGTAATAGCGAAATATAATACACTGCTCTATCATAGTCATGGTCGTTTAAAGGCTGCATTGGCCAAGCAATTGATTCAAGCTATTTGGCTTTAAATTAAAAGATATTGTAGATTCAATAATATACCAGCATTTATTCACTATCTACATAAAATTGTATTGATCCATAATCAAAAACCTCAACAATCTTTGTCCAAGTGAAGCCCAACAGAGGCTCATAAGACTGATCATGATACAATTGAACCCTTTCTTAAACAATATTCCAATGAAACGAATGTCAAGAAGAAAAATAAATTCAATGTTGGTGATACTGTTCGAATTAATAGAACTACTAATGTTTTTCAAAAGGGAAATTACTTGTGGTCCACAGAACTTTTAAAGTGGCGAAAATCCTAGACACTCAACCCATAACTTATCGCCTGCGTGATACCAAAGATGAAGAGATTCTTGGTGGCTTTTATGACTATGAACTACAAAAAGTTTAAAATAAAAGTGAAATCTATCAAATTGAAAATATATTAAAGACACGTACTCGAAGGGTTAAGAAACAGTTACTTGTTCGGTGTCTAGGATACAACTCTGATTTTGATTCTTGGATCGGTGTTGAAGATACTGACAATGCCCAATGATTTTTATATAACACTCATGTCCAATGTTTCCGATCCTCTCTACAATGACTTGAATACGACAAGTGATTTTTGAACAAAACTCTCCCCTGCCATCAAATTTGACGGTGTGTATGAAGTGGCTCTTGTCGATTGTATTCTCAAAAATACCTATGGCATCCTGAAAGGATCGTGTGTATGATATAAAAGTTATGCCATTCGATTGGACACTCTTTGTCGACTATGAATGGTCTGAAGCACTTAAATCTAGCGAATATCCACATGCCAAATTGAAATATATTGAATATGATAATATGACAGATTTTTGTCGTACAATCAATAGAAAAATCTCATTTCGTAGGAATGGTACATTCCATTTTAATTATTTATTGGAACATGATAGGATATACATTAACTCACCTCTTGACACTGAAATAATTATCCTCAATGATAATCTGAGAGACGTTCTTGACTTTAAACATGATCAACGCGAAAAATTGTGGCACCGTTTACGGGATGAATCAAGTTATTTTTGCTGATTATCGACCTGGTTTCGCCTCGGACTCTTGCATATTTCTCTATGCATCCTTTGTGGAAACATCGAGAGTCGGTAATTCAAATGTTCCCCTCCTGCGTGTTCTTGAACAAGAAACAACTCATGAACTTGTTCATCACTATAATATAAAGCATCTTCAGTATGTTCCTGTACATATTTCGTATCTGGAACTATGTCAGTTAACACTAAGAAGTGAATTGGGTGATCCTCTAGCAATAAAAAAAGGCTTAGCAGTGATTAAGTGTCATTTTCGATCCATTCTCGGCGATGGCAAAATCACTTAAAATGAACGTTAGGAGAATTCCGGTTGTCTGTCCCGACATCGATCGCTACGTTGATGCTCTCAGTCCAGGTAAAATTGGCAATGGATTGGACTACTGCAGGGGGAGTACTACAATGTTTGGCTATAGTCTTGGTAACTGGTTTGGTAGGCCATTTGGTTCTGCACTATCCCTTACCAGAAAATATTTTTTACCTACTGCATCAAATTTTGCTGCCTCAACACTACAGGACTGGGGGTCGGGCAAGAATTTCAAGGAGAGTGTTAAGGAAAATATTAGATCTTCCGCAAGAGCCATTGGTGAGCAACTAAAATCTCGACAAAAAGGGGAGGGATTGAAAAGGATGCGTGCACGTCATTCACTCATCAGTCTCCACCCAGGCAGGAAATTAAGGATATCAACAAGGACTTTGAGGAATAAAACAAGGAAGACCAATAAGCAGAAGAAGAAGAAAAAGAAAAAGATTGTTAGATCAAAGAAGGACTTCTTCTCTTAAGATGACTTATCTCCCCCGCAAGGAATCATATCCATTAATTAGTTCCTCATTGAATCTATTCAATGCTGAAAATGTTGATGACAGTGTCAAGTATGGCTACTATGAACAATTTCACTCCCAACAACCCCTCTCGGAAAATATACACTTTCAAATATTTTCCAATGAAGACTATATCATTGATTTGTAATCAAAATTTATTGATTTAAATGTTGTGGTGAAGAAAAAGTCAGATAATACAACTCCAACTGTTGCCGACGGTCTCTCCTACGAGAACTGTATTCTACACAATCTGTTCAAACAAATTAATGTATTTATTTATGGTACTTTGGTGAGCACTAGTAATAATTTATCCAGCAATGCAAGCTACATACAATTTATGATGATGACACCAAAGGCATACAAGGAGTTGAGAGGACAATCATTGGGCTATGAATATCGATCAGGTGTTGATACTGACGGCGAGTTGACTACTGCAGTGACCCAAGAGTATCATGCGGTTGGGAAATTAAATCGTGACATGGTAAACAGATCTCAATTGTTAACCCCAATTTCAATATTGACATGAAACTGGTAATTGCCCCATCAAATTTCATTTGGAGAAAAATACTTCCAGCAACACGCGATACAAATATTATTATCATATTGATAATTTTCCACGTCCGAAAACAATAGGTTATGAGCTCTGTTGCATTGGCAGTGGAAAAGCTAAGAGCCAATGGTAACAACATTAAACTTCTTGTCCCCCATACGATCACCATTCAAAGTCACATTGCCACCGGCTCTCGTAGCTATAGCGATTCATCCTTTATCAATGGAGAAATCCCATCAAAATTGGCTTTTTGCTATTGTGAAGAGTGGCAGTGCCGTTGGATCCTGGACTGAATACCCCCACGATTTTAATTTTTTCGGTCTATCTAGTCTCGTTTTCAAAGAGACTGGTGGTCCCCGGTCCAAATAACTATTTGATGAAAAATCATCTACTAAACTGTGCGATTTGACTATGCAATCCCTAGTACATGATTCTGGGTCATTAAAACTTGAACTGTATAGATCAATGGGAGCAAAATAAAATGGGATTATTATTTTGGACTTGTCAGAAATACATGATGTGGTGATAGTAAAAACAGTGACTGGATGCTTAGAGTGTAAATTTGATGATTCTCTGTCATAGATCGGCAAGCTACTATCATTGATTCAATTTGAAGCCTAGGGAGATCCTACTCAACGAAAGCGCACTAATTGAACTTGTACTAGGAAATAAGATCAAATAATCATTTCTCATAGTATAGAGTTATACATTCTCCAATAAAAGTTATCCGGCGCACCATCCGTCTACATTAAAAAAATTCCAAGTGTTAACAACACCTTAATCCTTGTTAATTGCAGTCCATCGACATTGAAGACTGGCCATTGGCTATGCATCTTTCAAACAGCGAAGAATATTGAATTTTTTGATCCTCTTGGCCTATCGTATAAATTCTACACTCCATAAATCAGCAACTTTATTGAAAACAGTGGAAAAACCATTACTGAAAATCAACGAAGAGTACAGGATTTAACGACCAAGACAAATGGCTCTCATGCACTACTCTTTTTCATGTTCAGATGTCGTGGCTATACCTACAAGCAGTTTCTCAACACCTACGTTGACTTACCTCGATTGAATGACTTTCTAGTGGAAAATGTAGTCACAAGCGTGTTTAGTATTGATTTAAATGCCCTGCGAATAAAGTATTCTAAAAAAATATGTGAAATTTTTTACTAATAAATAATAAAAATTTATAAAAATGATAAAATGAGTTTTATGCTCGTTAGATTTCATCTTCTACTAGGTATATATATTTGTCGACAACAACTAGTGTAGGTAGATTATGTGAATTCACAGTATACTGATCCTGATGTACTGCAATGTCAGGGTCACATTTTTTACTTTAGAGTGTAACTTCACTCTTGGCATATCTCTTTGTATAGTCAATGATACTATTCTCATTCATTCTAGAGAATTCACATGTTTCAATTTGCTTATTTGAAGCAATTTCACAAACAGCGTCCTCAGGTGTCGAATCACATTCCGTCACAGCCAAATAAAAATCAGTGGGCTTATAATTATAACACCTATTGTCTTCACAGCGATGATGTAGAAACCATATTCTTTTGTTGTTCCAATAGTTGAATCGCCGACCCGGCTCCTCCTCCCAGAACAACCTAAAACCACGACGATACCACTCTCCTAGCATTAAATTAAAATCACGCTTAGGAGTCTTTCCAATCATGCCGGGATATGTATTCTCCAACTTATTGCATTTTTCATAATGGCAATTGGAGCAGAGGTGATCTCTAGGATGAGAGTCACACACCTCTTCAAGACAGAAATTGCAATCTTTAATTTGTACAGCATATCCTTTATGCAATTTACACGGGTTGCATAATCTACACTTTTCATCATACTCTTCAATCATTATGCAATTCTCACATGATGACCAACTGCCCAGTGTGTACATACATAGCGGACATGTATGGAACATTTTTTCATGTGTTGACACTCTCACTGCCACAATGAAACTGAGCTACCAACAACAAAAAATTGTCTGAGATAGAGATTGTACGCCATCTTTCTCATGAAAAAAAAGTCCTAAATTTCTAAACTAATGTTTAAAAGCATATCAACAATATCATCTTGCCGTGTCGTGATCAATATATCAATAAATTGTGTAAATGCATTTGGGCCACGATGTATAAGCTTCATACAATAGTCTAATGATGGAGAATCAGTTTTTATTATATCGACAAGCATTCCCAGAGAAAATATCTTTCTTTGAATAGACAGCTCTAGAAAATCGTCATCTAGAATCAAACGTTTTTCCATAAGAACTAGATTCCCCATGGTTCGCTCTTTCTCAAATCTATCCATTTTTTTTAGAGTCCTAACACTCTCACGACCAAATTCAGACTAACCAGAATGTTTTTCTACTCTAAAAAATATACGCTAGTCTACTATGGAAAGAGAAATACCTTTGATTTAGAAACAATTTTATTGAGCATAATTACAACAATAATGTTCACTGATGCATTTTGTTCTCATCAATATATTTCGATATGACATCTAATGCTGACCGAAGTTTATTTATATGGACAATGTTCACTTTTCCAGCAAAACATAGTTGTTTCTTCTGCTTAAATTTGCTTAATGATATCACGTATCTATCATACATATCGCCGCATTCAAGGCATAGTCTACAGCCTCCGGTTATTTCCACAGCCACATTGGGTACTCGTATATGGTTACTGCTACCGGCTCCATCATTAATCTCCAATAATGTAAATGCACCACTCATTGTTCTCTACTAATATCCTCTCAAATAAACTATTCTTTTTGAAATCAATTCTGTTACTAATATGAATTGTAATGAAAATCATCCCTTTTATTCAAATCCAATCACCAATCAAGTTATCGTATAGTGAGCAACCATCGCTGTCTCTGATTGACTCCTAAAAATGTCTACGTGAAACGGTACAATCTTATGCAATTCTTATCAATAATAAAAAACCTTGCCAGCTTTTTAGAATGCACATGTCTAAGTATAGTGTCAAAGGCGTGGGTTTTCCTTGCGCAATTCAATGTAAGTTTTCATGTAAGTTTTCAATCTTATACACCCTTGCTACTGATATATGCTATGCTTTACCCCTCACCACCCCACCCATAATGTGCAAATATATAGCCCAAATTTGTTTCTAAACTTTTATATTTTCATCCTATTTTATTTTATTTCTCTATCATTAACCGAACATGACTTCTTTCGTGCATAGGGCTGTGTTATACATAATGCACCAGTAGCCCCTTTTCTTTTCAAAAATTTGTTTTCAGTACTTATCTGTTATAGCAGCTATGTATATAGAAGCTAAGTAGAACAGGTTTTATTTTAGTTTGTGATCTATATTGATAAAAATTCATTTAGCTCCACAAAGCTCCACATTGAGCCCGGTTCAATAATCGTTTCCAATTGTTGGAGGGGCTACGACACAGATGCGCTGGAGAAATTAGGCTTGAAATATTTGACTGTGAACCACACGAAGAATTTTGTCAACCCAGAAACCGGCGCATCTACCCAAGAAGTAGACAGAATGTGGGGGTCCGCAAAGTGGAGAAATAAGTGGCACCGAGGTACAGCCGTCACCATCTGAAATCATATTTAGCGGAATGCATGTGTCGGGACCATACATATCTCAAATTATTTAAATTTCTAAAAAAAAAATACATCAATAGTTTATTTGCATGGATTTTATTACGTTTGTATGAGTCAGAAGAAAATTTAACAGGGGGAGGGGGTTAAACCCCTCTAAGTCCTACTAGATATGAGTTTGGTTGAATGGTATTAGGTTTGTTTATTTTGGTGTAATTTTCATAATATTTCGATCCAAATGAGATCTTTTTTGATGCTACAGTCTTTGATTTTGGTAATTATGTTTTAAGAATATGCATATCATGATCGTTGAATTTATTTTAACCTTCATTTGCAAATATAGATCGTCAAAAAACGTTTTAGAAATAAAAATCCTATTCTATTGAGTTTTAAGGCTGCGACAAAAAGATGTCAGTTTTTCAAACAGGATAGTATTTTGAAATTTATTTTGAAATTTTGAATATATTATAATATTTTTAAATTTTAGGTTTGCTTAGCACCAGTAGAGTAGTAACTTATGCTTTGCTCTCTCTATGTTCCTTCCTGTGCTATTTGCTTACTTTACGTTCCTTGGCACCTTTCCAGAGCATGCACTTATGGATTTGCTTTGTTTATGTTCCTTCCTGTGTTATTTGCTTGGTTTACGGTCCTTGGTGCCTTTCCAGAGCATGTACTTATGGATTTGGGTGGATTGTATTCCTTTCTATGCTATTCTAAGGATTTATATTCATTCCTATGCTATTCTAAGGGTTTATGTTCCTTCCTGTGCTGTTCGAAGGGTTTTTGTTTCTTCCTATGCTATTCTAAGGGTTTAAGTTCATTCCTATGCTATTCTAAGGGTTAATAGTAGTAATGGTACAATGATAGGTACAAGACAGGTACCCATATTGCTACAATTAAAGGTAGCAGAGAGTCTCCCCGTAGTAGCTACAATTAAAGGTAGCAGAGTATCTCCCGCCAATACAAGCAGACAGTGTAATTGAATGTGTAAATGAGTGTAAGTAATTGAATGTAACCTCTTTTCCTCGAGCTATCTGGAGATCAGATTCCTCTGGGAACGTGTCTTTGGAGACATGCGAACTAATTAGCTATCATTAGGCTAGATACGGACATATAAAATGAAATAAACACAGGTAAAAAGCAATGGATTTATTGAGACTTACATATTTAGGTGAACAGCAGTAGGTCACTTCAAATGACACAACGGTGACTGAGATACAACAATGAGAGAATTGCAAAGCTTGAACATCAAAAAAGTTCTGTCTAAATGGTCCTGAATCTCTTATGAATCCTTCAAAAAGAACTTTTACCCCACTATCAAACGTAGTTTTTTGTCCTGCGCTGTGAGAACTACGTACACTTTATTTTAACTTCTTTCAACACTTAGCTAATTTTACAATAGATTTAAAATAATCATTTAAACAGAGTTTATGTTACATGATTAATTTTTGAAGTCTAGTTTTACAACATGTTTCATGCCTGCATTGTTCACGCACGTCCGTGCTGTTTAAGAAACGCATGTTGCAGCGTCATAACCACACGGTTTTACGTAAACAACCTTACAATGAGGGAACAAGACATAGTAAGGACGAGTGAGAGACCTCTATACCCACTCGTTTTCTAATGTCTTCCCTTTTTCATGGCTTAGACGTTCTCAGGGGGTTCCGGGTTTAACCTCTGCATTTCAGCCGTTTCCCCGTGTTCTTCTCTTGGTTTTCGCCTTCTTAGTCTCAGGATTTTTCCGTAATTACAAGTCAATAGGGTTCTTATGGTCAGGGAAGTCGCGAATACGAAACATACGGCCAATAGTATGTTCCACCAGAAATTGGTCGATTCTTTGAGTTCATTCGTGTTTCTTTCTAGTCTTGTTACTTGTTGAAACAAGGTCTCGAAGGGTTTGGGGTCCAATTTCATAATAATCTTCCATGTGTCATGGCTAGCTAGCAATGAATTTTCATGCTTGAATATTACTCCATGTTTTACAATATCTTTGGCAACTACGTGAACAACGAGGATTATGATGATATTCTTAAGCCTCATCTTGTTTTTTGTTTCTAAAATTAATTTATCATTAATTTTACCCGTTTTTTGCAAAATTCGTGTGTTCACTACTTTGTTATTAATATATTTTTTCAAGAGCACTTTAATTTTAACTTAGGTTATTTCTTTATTATGTAATCATTTTGTGACATTGGCCAAAGAGAACGGGTTTGTAGGCGTAAAACAGAATAAATATTTTAAGATTAGATAGGTTAGGAAAGCAAAGTTAGTACTCCCGAGCTTTATTCTGATCGTGATATACCTCTATTACTGGTTGAGATATAACTTTAAAGCGTAGCTAGTAATCGTTATACAATTTAATTTTACATTATATTTCTCGAGTAAGACACACATGAATAATCAAGCGTGCAGCGGATAATTACACTGGTATCCTATTTTATGTGTAGCCCTGAAATAATTATAATCTGCCCTAAGGCAAAATAGTTTATATATATGAGATTAATTTCTTCTACAGTCACCTACTAATAGGTAGTTTTGAGTTTAGAATCTTCTCTATTAATTTTCTTGTTATTATTTTTATAGGCGTCTCTTTTTCTTTGGTAAGTTTTCATACGTTTCAGAAATAATTTACTACCAAGGGATTTGAAATTTTTCTTTACATTAATTAGGGATATTTCCATCTGTCAGGATTTTTAACCGTTCTTCCTGACCGTGTCGTGATTTTATCCTCTGTTTCTTGTGGTTTTTTCTTTTTCGGTTCTGGTTGCGAAATAAGATCAAACTTTTTTTTATTGTTTTTTCAAAAATTCTTGCCCTTTTAATTTCGTTTGTTTCGTGTGTGCGGCTGCTGAAATCGGTCTTGATTTTCCTATTTCTTTAACTACTATATGGTCTGATTCGCCGTCAGACTCTTCGGAACTAGTTTCCGACGAATCTGGATTAGAACTTTTAGAGGTGGCACTTTTTGAGGTATCACCTGCCCTTCCTTCGTAAATTTCTACTCCTCTGGAAGTAGAAGGTTTATTCCCTAAGTCCTCGCCTTGAGTTCTCAACTCGGGGGATTTTAAAGATTCTTGAGAGCTTTGGGAGGAATCAAGAGTTTTTGCAGGGTTCATCCACTGTTTGAATGCCATGTCCTCAGGGGGATGGGGCATTTTTTGCATTAGGGTTTCCCTCCATGAAGTCCACTGTTTAGGCTTGACCTTGGACACAGTTATATCATGATATTGTCCTTGCTGGTCATCCTTGGGAGTTTTTTATCTCGGGCAATGTAATTTGACTCGTTTTATGGGGAAATTTATTAAATCCATAGCTTCTCGCAGATTTGTTTTAGTTGAATCTTTGGGGGGGGGTTCTTTACAGTAATACCAGGGGTTTCTACAGCTCTGTTTAATTCCTCCAGCAAGGACAGGGGCCTTTCTATTGGTGTTGCAGGGGAAACCATATCGTCTGGAAAACTTTTGGGGGGACAAGGGGTCGAAATTCTATCGGGGAAAAATTGGTTTTTTGGATATATTGAATAATCTAGTTCTCCTGCGCTCGCCGATGAAAAACTTTTTGGATTTTTCGGTGTTTTTATTTCAGGAAAAAATCCTGGTATTAGGGATTTTTCTTAGGAATAACTAGATTTTTCATTGCCTAAAATTCTTTAAAGTTTTCCTCATCACTGTCATCTTCAAATTAATCTTGTTTAAAATTAAGAGGTTTTAGCTCTGCCAATCTTGATGTAGGGGGCTCATTTTCTGCATCGGACGAATCTACAGAGGATGGATGTTATACCCATCTCTCAGGAAATTTGGCTCTTTTTATTCGGCTAACATGTGCCTTGTAAGTACTTCCACTATCGGGGTTCTCCATTTTAAAGGTATAGTCGTTATCCTACTTTTTGACTATTCTGTACGGTCCAGGATATTTGTTGGAAAGTTTTTTTCTTCTGTTTTTGCCTCGTTCTTTAGGTAGACGCAGTCTCCTACTTTGAAATCTATATTGCCCTTTACTTTGGGTTGGTTTCTTAGCTCTTGGTTTCTTTTACATTTTTCCAACTCTTGCCTAACTATTTTATAAGTTTTTCTCATCCTATTTATGAATTCTTGTTTGTAATCCTCCGAGTTATTATAATACTGCCGAGATTCAATAATCTCATCATACGGGACTCTAAAATCACGACCAAAAAGCAAATAAAATGGATTATCTTTAGTTGTTTCTGAATAAGCAGTGTCGATTACGTTAGTTAAATAAGGTAAAAATTGATCCCAGTCGCTCCTATTGTCTTTTATATAAATACTTAATACGTTCGAGAATATTTTTTGCCTGTTTTCTATTCTACCATTAGCTTGTGGATGATACGGAGCTGTCACCATTTTCTCTATATTAAGAAAACTCATTAAGTCTTTTGTTACTTTTGAAACAAAATTGCTCCCGTTGTCACTCAAAATTTTATTAGGAATGCCAATTTTTAAAAATAAATTTGCTAACGCCTTACTTGTAGCGTAAGCACCTTGATTTTTCAATGCTTTTGCAAAAGTAAATCCTGAGAAGTGATCTTTAACTAAAAGAATACAAGTATGGCCTCTGCTGGAAACAGGCAAGCCTCCGCTCGTTCCGTATAAGTCAAATGAGATAATATCGAAGGGATATCTTGCTACCGGGACTCTTCCCATTGGAGGATTAGGATAAGCTGGGGGGATTTTTCTTAAGTTACACGCTTCGCTTGTACTTACAAATTCTTTAAGTTTTGTAATTGCCGACGGCACGTAAAAATATTGTTTTAATTTATGAAAAGTTTTCATTACTCCTAAATGTCCACCTATATCTGAATGAAAATAGTCAAATGCAGGTACTATTAAGTTTTGTGGTAATACAGGTATTATTGAAGTTTGGTTTCTATTCGTCTCAGCAATCACAATTCTACATAGTATTTCTTCATCAAGATCATAGTAAAAATTATCTATCTCTTTTCTAAGAGTTTTGAATTTATCCGGTAACGCATCGTCATTCACAAAATAATTAATAAGCGCGGAACACATTTCGTCCTTTTTTAGCTTTCTTTTTATATTTTCTAAAGACAAGGGACAACAGTTAACCTTGTTTTCCTTTACTGTGTCTTTGACTTTGTTTTTCTTACATTTATGTTTGCTCTTAGCATTGATAGCATTAACTTCATTTTTCTCTGCTTCCGACGGAATATTTTCTGGGTATCTACTCAAAAAGTCACAAGCTGCGTTTTGTTTACCTTTTAAATGTTCAAATTCGTAATCTAGGTCTTGGATTTTCATAATCCATCTAGCTAGAATTCCTGAGGGGTTTTTAAATGTGAGCTGGTACTGCAAGCTTTTATGGTCTGATCGTAGTATAAATTTTCTACCAATCAAATAGTGTCTAAATTTGTCCAAGTGGTGGATTATGGATAATAATTCTAAGTCTGTGGCGGAATAACTACTTTCGCCTTTTGATAAAGTTCTACTCGAGTAGCATATAACTTTCGGTTGTGACCACAAATTTTCTGTTTTTGAAATCAGGAAGTGATAATATTGGTTCAGAAGTGAGCGCCTTTTTGAGAAGGTCTAGGGAAGTTTGAGCTTCCTGGGACCAGGTAACATTTTGGGAGTTCCCTTTAGTTAATTCCGTGAGGGGTTTCGCAATTTGGGCGTAATTACGGACGAATTTTCTAAAGTAGCCAGTAAGACCTAAAATTCCCCTTAATTCTTTCATGGTTCTAGGGGGTTTGAGGTTTTCAACACATTTTATTTTATCAGGGTCTTGGGATATTTCTCCTTGTGTCACTACTACTCCTAAAAATTTAATTTTAGGCTGAAATAAATTTACTTTCTCAGGCCGACATTTTAAATTGCCCTGTCTGAACTTATCGAAGACCTTAGCTAATGTTGCTAAGTGTTTTTCAGTGTTTTCTCCCGCGCATATGACATCATCAACAAAATGAATTATATTCTTTAATCCTCTTAACAGGTGTAATAGGGGTCTACATAGCGCGCTTGAACTTGTTTTAAGTCCAAAAGGTACCCTTAAGTATTCATATGAACCACATTCACATGTTGAAAGTGCAGTTTTATGGACATCTTTTTCGGCTATTTTCACTTGGTGGTAGCATTGGGTAAGGTCCAAAGAAGTAAAAATTTTGTTTTTACTTGAAATAGAGTCAAGAATTTCATCAATTCTTGGTAAAGGAAATTTATCGCTAACTACTTGTTTGTTGAGGGCTCTGTAGTCTACTACAAGTCTAAGGTCACCATTCTTCTTTGGTACTAAGATCACTGGTGCACTATACGGACTTAAACTTGGACGTAGAATTTCATTTTTTTCTAATTCATGAGTTTTATTTTTTAACCATTCTTTGTGCTTATATGGCACACGATATGGCTGTTTTGCTACGGGATTACCAGTCGTTAAAATTGAGTGTTCATAAAATGGTATCAGTCCGATGTAATCTTAAGATTCGGAAAATAAGTACTTAAAATTAAATAGTAAATAGCACAATTTGTTCTTAAGTTACAAGCCCGAAATATGATCCATATTAAATTTGTTTAGAAATTGCGATTTAGTTAAGGAATAATTGTTATTTGAGCTTTTAATGCCGTTAACTAGGTTTGTTTTAGAATTTTCTCATGTAATTAAATCATTCTCCGTTAAAACCTAGATTTGAACTAAACACGTCCCCTTTTTTATTGTAATTGTATCATTTTCATGGTTATTAGTTACCCAAATAAAACCTTCTCCTCTGTCGTAAGATATAATCTGTGCCTCACATAGCAGATTTTTAGGAATTTCGTTTGATGGTGTCGCAAACCATATTTCTGATTTGCTAACCACTGGTTCAATCATTTGTGATATTTGAATTTTTGCATCGTTTTGGGAGGGACTTTTGTTTTCTTATCGCGAATCCGTAATATTTCTCTTTATTTTCATTGTTTATTAGATTCATACTGGCGCTATGCTGCGCCATTGCGGCATCTTGTGGCGTCACGTTGGGTTTTACTTTGTTTTTCCATAATTCCGCTATTTTATTGATTTCGTTCGACCTGTACTGTCGCATATCTCCTATTTTTATTTTTGCAGGTTCAATACTTTTATTATTTAAATTTACTTCATCTCTGCAATGTCTTTCAGAATAATTGGACAAGTTTCTGATTATTCCTTTTCCTCCTTTCGAGACATGAGGTTCAAAAGATTGCGACGTTATACCGTCAGAAATTTTGTTTACTGGTACGTTGTCTTCGTAACCTTTGTTAAGATTTCTTAAGGTAGAATTTTTTTCCTCTACCTTAGCCGGGTATACAAGCCTCTCGTTTGCTACATCTAATATTATTCTATTGGACTTTAAAAAACTGGTACCTATAATTGCTTCATACGGAAAGTTATCGCATCTTATAAAATTTGTCGTAAAGGTCCTATTGTCCCTTTTTACGTTTAGGCAAATTGAACCTCTTGCATCCAATTTATGCCCTGTTACACTGGTTAAATTTGGATTATTAAAATTTCTTTGTTGTCTAATATGGGGAGGCAACATATTAAATACGCAGGAGCTTATGATATTGACTGTAGCCCCGCTGTCAACTAAGGCGTTAAAGTAAATGTTTTCTACACAAAAATCATTAAATATAGGCAACCTATTATTATTATCACTACAAGACGGCACTACCATTATTTTGGACCTATTAAATATTCTGGGCACCCTCTGGGTCCAATTTATATTTCTGAGGGGCCTGAAACGTTTCCCTGAGGATTTATTTCACGAATCGGTGCCTGCAACGGATATACAGACATATGAGATTCCGTAGGCATATCTAATTGATTTATATCTGTCTGCCTTCGCCATATATTGTTATGGTAAATTGGGTGTCTTGTGTCAGTGCCGCTTACTGGCGCTGACTGCAAATGCCGTTGGCTTGCAAAGTTTTCATGTCCCGTCGGCAAGTTTTCGTGGTTTCTATATAGCATTCTCGCATTATATTGGCTTTGTCGATTATTTTGGTTTTCAAATAGGTAATTGGGGTGTCTATTGGGGGGAGGGGTATACAACTTTGGGTTGTCGGCTGGTCAGGTATTAATTGACGCAGTTTTCACTGTCTCTTGCCTAACGCATCACCGGCGCTAAAATTTGTTCTTCCGAACAAATGGTTGCCATAATTTTGCGTACTACCGTCAGCAATTATTGGTATGTGATTGGGGACATAACGGCACTCTCTCCCGATATGTCCTGGTCGATTGCAAATATAGCATCTTATTATTGTATGGTTATTTCCATAATTAGATTATTTGACAGGCTGAAAACGTACTGTTTTCTGCCTAGCGGGTTCTTGCGTTTTATTTCTTTGTGGCGCTGGGGAGTTATCCCTTGAAAAGAAATTGGGAGACGCCTGATCGCCCTTGAAGATTGGGTTCGCGTTTGAATCACCTACGCTATTTATTTTTGCTTTACTGTGATTAGCGACCATCGTATCAACTTTGATCAATCGCTCTACCTCCTGAACTGCAAGATCCAACGTCTGAATATTTTTGGATATTACCATTCTATATAGTTTTGGGGGTAGCCCTTGCAAAAAGGTATTTAGTATGACTTTTTCATACAGTTCTCCTGAGCCTCTTCCATATTTTGCCTCTACTGAAATGCGTATATTATCAAAATATTCTCTGATATTTTGTGAATAATCAAAGCTCACCATTCCGTGTTTTAATTTATTTATAGAACTGGTTTCGATAAATCTATCTTTAAATGATTTTAACAATTTGTCCACCGTATTTATTGGCAAGTTGGCGTCATTGCCTATGGTATGTTCAATCTGTCTTAGAAAGGTTAAGGCCTGGCCTTTTAGTAGTAATAGGAGCATGTCGACTAACGCTTCTAGCTCTGTTTTTGTTAGTTGTACAAACTGGGCCAATTGGATATTAAATTCATCAATATCTGATTGACCATTGTACTCCGGGATAGACTTCGTTATTTCTATATTTTTTGCGACTAACTTCTGCACTATTAATAAGTCGTTAAGGTCTTCCGCCATTTTTTTTAATCAATTCAAAATAAATTTGTTTTTTCAATTAACCTACTTTGGGGGAGGCTATTATCTCCTATGAGATATGTAAAGGGTTTCCCTGTAGTATCTTAGTGGCAATAGGCCTAATCACTTTACTTATATGTCTGTATCTCTCCAATAATTAAATTTAAATTACAAAGTTTTATAGCCTAAAGTTTTTCTCCAATTTCCGACTCGCGCCATTTTTAGCGGTGAAAGAAAAATATTTGTGGCTATTAAAGAGAATTGTTGCGGTGGAAGAAAAGGACTGGGCTTAATTGCGGTCATAAATCTTGACCGCGTCAAATCTAATATTGCACCTTGAAGCCGTGAACTTATACCTAATTAGTTCCCCGATAGCGCCACTTATAGCGCCAAGGACTGTGCCATATGTAATATTATGATTAAAAGCGGTGCACCGATCGCGCCTCTCGCCGAAAGCGAGTAAATAAAATAAGTAATTGAATGTAACCTCTTTTCCTCGAGCTATCTGGAGATCAGATTCCTCTGGGAACGTGCCTTTGGAGACATGTGAACTAATTAGCTATCATTAGGCTAGATACGGACATATAAAATGGAATAAACACAGGTAAAAAGCAATGGATTTATTGAGACTTACATATTTAGGTGAACAGCAGTAGGTAACTTCAAATGACACAACGGTGACTTAGATACAACAATGAGAGAATTGCAAAGCTTGAACTTCGAAAAAGTTCTGTCTAAATGGTCCTGAATCTCTTTTATGAATCCTTCAAAAAGAACTTTCACCCCACTATCAAACGTAGTTTTTTGTCCTGCGCTGTAAGAACTGTCTCACCATTGGTTCAGGTGGGCAAAGGATGTGAACCTTTCTTCCAATAAATTGTCTTAAATATATCTGATGATTCAAACGCTCACACGGCTTTTATAATTTAAACTTCCTTAGAAATATTGTGCGTAGCATCTTTTTTATTGCCCGCTGTCCTAGCGAAATCCAAAGCTTGGATAGCGACGTTCTTTGTCTGAGGCTAACTGCAGTTTTTCTCTTTGCTGATTAAGGACTTTTCATTTTTGAAACTAGATTTAACTTAATTATATGAAGTCGGAATTATCTTTAGAAAGAAGGAATTTGTATTTTGAATATATCGCATTTTGCTCACGGACACAAGCAGACAGTGTATTGACCGGATTCAACTACCGTGAAAATTCGTGCTGATCTCTGATCAAAGTGCGTGATATTTTCATGGTAGTGATTCGTTTCCTTTGTTTGAAATTGTGAAATTCTTTATGTAATTTAATTTGTTTAATTAATTTACATAAATTAATTTATTATTAATTAATTTACATAATTACATTAATTAATTTAATTTTTTTTTAATTTTAATAGTTTTTTTTTAATTGATGTCATTTTATTGTACTCTAATGATGATATTTTTAATTTCCAATGGTACAATTTTTTACATTATAAGTATATTCATATTAAATTTTAAGAACTTTGTGTTTGATTTAAAAATTAAACGTGAAACCCGTGATTTCTTAAGGTAAAAAAACGACATGTTAATTGACCGAACCAACAAGCCATTGAACATATTATGATTTTAGAAATACTTCCAATGAATTGTTTCTGGGACATTGCCCAACTGATGTTAAGCGTCACAATATTGTAACAGGTTCATTCCATTGAACTGAAACAAGTTCAAGCGCATTCGATTTATCAATTGTATTTTTGATAGGTGTTAAAAGTGACATGTTTCGGGGAATTTTTATGGCATCATCATGAGAATATGCATACCACGATGATTGAGATGCATACTAGACAAACAATTTCTTCTGATACTTGGGCCCCAAGTCCTACCCCTATCCCTCAACCCTATCGCTCCACCATCCCTTCAACCCCTATCCCTCCACCCTCCCTCTAAATCCCCCCAATATTTTTTTTACCTTTTTTTAAATTTTTTTTAACATCTCCTAGAATGTCATGAAACACACTTAAAAAACAAACAAATCATATTTAATATTTTCCAACTTCAAAATGGGAATGATATAGATATGTGTGTCGCAACTTTTACTATTAGAAAAATAATGTTTGTAGTGACCAATTTTTTTTTAACTTTTCTTTTAACTGTTTTTTTCAAATTTTTTTACATCTCTAAATCATATCAGAGTAATAGAATGAAACTTTCGATTTAAGTTTTTATACCTATTCTTGTGCATACTATTGATGAGAACAGATTGTTCTCTTTCAAGATTTTTTTTTTCATGAAAAATAAACTATTTTTTCTTCTTTTTTAAGGCCAATTATGAAGAACGGGTTATAAAAGAATAAAATAAAAAGTCACCCCAAAACACACACACAAACTTACACACACACACACACACAATAAAAATAAAAAAAAAAAAACATAAAAAAAAAAAAATATAAATAAAAAAAAAAAAAAATATTACACACACACAAAAACTTACACACACACAAAAACAAAATTACACACACAAAAAAACACACACACACACACAAACTTACACAAACAAAAAAACTTACACACAGAAAAAATCTTACACACACACACACAAAAACTTACACACACACACACAAAAACTAACCAAAAAAAGAACACAAATACACAAAACAACACACTATCCAAACACAAAAAACAACACAACGCGCACCCCAAAACACACACACAAAAAATTACACACACACACACAAGAGCTTACACACACTCAAAAACTTACAAACACATAAAAAACTTATACACACTCAAAAACTAACACACACATAAAAACTTACATACACACAAAAACTTACAAACACACAAAAAAACTAACACACACAAAAAAACTTACACACACACACAAAAACTTAAACACACACAAACTAAAAAACTAACAAACACACAAAAAATTACACACACACACACAAAAACTTTATCCCACACATAAAACCTCTAACAAGCACACAAAAATAAAAAAGAAAACAAAAGCAAAAACACAAAATCACTCACTTAAAAACACACACACAAATACAAAAAAAAACACTCTTACACAAAAAAAAACGCAATATTACACACACACAAAAAATTACAAAAAAAAAAAAAACTAATAAACACACCCAAACTCACACACACATAAAAACTTACACACGCACAAAAGCAGACACACACACAAACAAAAACTATCAAAAACAAAAGAACTTACACACGCACACACAAACTGACACACACACACACACACACAAAAACTTACACACACACAAAAACTTACACACACACACACAAAAACTTACACACACACACAAACAAACTTACAAGCAAAAAAAAACTTAAAAACACAAAAAAACTAACACAAAAACAAAAACAAACACACACACACAAAAAAACTTACAAAAAAAAAAAAACTTAAACAAAAAAAAAAACTTACACAAACACAAAAACTTATACAAAAATAAAAAGTAACATAAGAACGCAAAAAAAAAAACACACACTAACTTACACACACACACAAAAACTAACAATCACACGCAATCACTCTTACAACAAAAAAAACAATATAACACACACACAAAAACTACAAACAAAAAACACAAATCAAAAAACGACCAATCATACCAAAACACACAAAAATACACACACACACAAAAGATTACAAAAACTCAGAAACTAACAAACACACAAAAAAATTACAAACACACAAAAAATAAAACACACATAAAAGTTAACACACACACAAAAAAACGATCACACACACAAAAAATTAAAAACGCACACATAAACTTACACACACACACACACACACACAAAAACTGACACTAACACAAAAACTTAAAAACACACACACAAAACAATACACACATACACACAAAAACTTAAAAACACCAAAAATAAAAATAACACACACACAAAAACTAACACAAAAAAAATAAAAACATCGAACAACCCATAATAAACAATCACAAACAAAAACTAACACACAAAAACAAACTAACACACACTCAGAAACTTAAACAAAAACACAAAACTTATAAACACACAAAAACTTAAACACACATAAAAACATACACACACAAAAAAGCTTACACACACACACACAAAAACGTACACCCACAAAAGAACTTACACACTCACACACAAACTCACACACACACACACACACACAAAAACTTACACACACACAAAAACTTACACACACACACACAAAAACTTACACACACACATAAACACAAATACACACACAAAAACTTTAACACACACACACTAAGACAAGAGAAAAAATACTTACAAACGCAAGAAAATAGACAAACACAAAAATATACAAACACACACAAACCGTAAAAAACACAAAAACTTACCAACACACAAACTAACACACACACAAACAAACAAACACACAAAAAAAATAACAAACACACACACACAAATACAAACAAACAAAATCTTAAAAACACAAAAAAACAAACAAACAAAAAAAAAAACACACACACACCAAAACAAACAAACACACAAAAACTATCACAAACAAAAAATAACACATACAAACAAAATAACACACACACACAAAAAATAACACGCACACAAAAATTTAAACACACACACACAAACTAACAAACACACAGAAACTTACAAAAAAAAAAAAAAATTAAACACACACAAAAACATACACACACACATAAACTTACAAAAAAACAAAAACTTACACACACACACACACACGTACACACCCACAAAAAATTACACACGAACCCACAAAATTACACACACCCACACAAAAAAACTTACACACACAAAAAAATACACACACAAAAAAACATACAAACACACAAACAAAAACAAAAACAAAAAAAAAAAAAAACACTAACACAAACAAAAAAACGAAAACAAATAAAATTAAAAACAAAAAAAAAAATAAACACAAAAAAACAATAACACACAAACAAATTTACACAAACAAAAAATCTAACACAAAAACAAAAAATTACACACACACAAAAACTAACACACACAAACAAACAAACACACACACAAAAAAATACAAACACAAAAACAGAAAAAAACAAACACAAAAAAAAAAAAACAAACAAAAACAAAAATAAAAACAAAAACTAACACACAAACACACACACAAAAACTAATACAAGCAAAAAAACTAGCAAAAACAAAAACTTACACACACACAAAAACAAACACACACACAAAAACTTACACACACACAAAAAATTACAAAAACACAAAAAAAAACAAAAACACACAAAAAAACGAACACACACAAAAACTTACAAACACACACAGACAAAAACTAACACACAGAAACAAACTAACAAAAACATAAAAACTTACACATATAAAAGACTGAAAGACACAAAAAAAATTACACACACACAAAAACTAAAAAACACATACAAAATTACACACACAAAAAAAAATTAAAAAACACACAAAAAAACTTAAACATACACAAAAAAATTTACACACACACACACAAACTTACATACAAACAAAAACTTACACACACACTAAAATATACTTAGACACACACAAACAAAATAACACACACACAAAAAATAACACACACACACAAACTTAAACACACACACAAAAAAGATAAAACACACACAGAAAATTAAAAACAAACAAAAAAATTAAACACACAAAAAAAATTACACACAAAAAAACTTACACACAAAAAAAATAAAACACACACAAAAAAAATTAAAAAAAAAAAAAAAAAAACACACACACACACAAACTTACACACACACACACAAAAACTAAAACACTCACAAAAACTTAAACACACAAAAACACAAACAAAAACACACACACACAAAAAATAACTCAAAAAAAAAAAATTACATCCGCACACCCACATAAACAACAACCAAATCATAAAAACAAACTCCAAGATAAGAAAGCACACACACTAACACACACACAAAAAAAATCAGACACACACTAATAAACTAACAAACAAAAAAAAAAATTACAAACACACAAAAAATAAAAAACAAAAAAAACATACATACACACAAAAACTAACACACACACACACAAAAACGTACACACACAAAAGAACTTACACACTCACACACAAACTGACACACACACAAACACACACACAAAAACATACACACACACAAAAACATAAACACACACACACACACACAAAAACTTACACACAAACATAAAAAAACAAAAAAACACACACAAGCATACACACACAAACAAATAAACACAAAAAAACAATAAGAATCACTCATAAAAACTTACACACACAAATAAAAACACACACACACAATAACACACACACAAAAACTAACTCACACACACAAACCTACACACACACAAAAATTTCCACACAAACACAAACTTACACACACACACACACAAAAACTCGCACACACACAAACACTTAAACAAACACAAAAAATAACACACACAAAAAAACATAAAAACAAACAAACAAAAAAACTAAAACAAACAAACAAAATTTCACACAAAAAAAAATAAACATGCAAATAAAAAAAAACACACATAAAAACAATTACACACACACAAAAACTAACCCACACACAAACACAATAACAAACACACAGAAACATAAAAAAAAATAAAAATAATAAAAAAAAAAAAAAAATAAAACAAACAAAAAAAATTACACACACACAAAAAATGAAAAACACAAAAAAAAAAGTAAACACACACAAAAACTAACACACACACAAAAAATAAAACACAACCACTCACAAAAACTAACACAAACAAAAAAACTTACACACACAAAAAAAATCTTACACACACACACAAAAACTTACACACACACAAAAAAAAACTTAAACACACAAAAACTTACAAACACAAAAAAACTTACACACACACAAAAAAAGACATACAAACAAAAATTTACACAAACACAAACTTACACACACACAAAAACCTACACACACTCAAAAAATTACACACACACACAAAAACTTACACACACACAAAAATATACACACACACAAAAACATACACACACACACAAAAAAACTTACACACACACAAAAACTTACACAAACACAAAAAATTACACACACAAAAACTTACACACACACACACACAAAAACTTATACAAACACAAAAACTTGCACAAACAAACACTTACACACACACAAAAAATTACACACACACAAAAACTTACACACACACAATAAATGAAACAAACAAAAAATGAAACAAACACAAACAATATAAAAAATAACAACACATACACACACACAAACAAAAACTAACTCAAAAACACAAAAAAAAACAAACATAACAAAATACACACATAAACACAATTACACAATTAAAACAACAAAAAATCAAAACAAAACTTACACACACACAAAAAAACTTACACACACACAAAAAAACAAACACACACACACACAAACTTACAAACAAACAAAAACTTACACACACACTCACTTAAACTTAGACACACACACAAACTCACACACACACAAAAACTTACACACACACACACACAAAAAAAAAAACTTAAAAACAAAAAAACAAAAACTGACAACAACAAACACACAAAAAAAAAATTACACACAAACACAAAAACATAAAAATAAAAAAAAACTTAAAAAAAAACAAAAACATAAAAACACAAAAAAAATTACAATATTCGGGTAAACATACGAGTAGAAAAATGATTCACTATAAATAAGGCTATTGTGTTTTTCTGAACTGTCTTAGGTTGGTGTAACTATTTACTTTAAAAAATTCTAGGAGGACTTGATTGTTGTGGATGATATGGAAAAATGGTACGTGTTAAATATTCGGATAAACATATGAGTAGCAAAATGCTTCACTATAAATAGGGCTATTACATCTTTCTGAACTTTCTAGGGCGGGGGTAACTATTTAGTTTAAATAATTCTAGGAGGAATTGAGTTTTGTGGATGGTACGGAAAAATGGTGCGTGTTAAATATTCGGGTAAACATACGACTAAGAAACGCTTCACTAGATATAAGGCTATTTTGTTTTTCTGAACTTTCTGTGGCGGGGGTAGATATTTACCTTAAATAATTCTAGGAGGACTTGATTTTTGTGGATGATATGGAAAAATGATACGTGTTAAATATTCGGATAAACATATGAGTAGAAAAATACTTCACTATACATAGGGCTCGTACCTCATTTTGGACTTTTGTGTGCGGGGTAACTATTTAGTTTAAAAAATTCTAGGGGGACTTGAGTTTTGTGGATGGTAAGGAAAAATGGTGCGGGTTAAATGTTCGGGTAAACAAACGACTAAGAGACTCTTCACTATTAATAAGTCTATTATGTTTTTTTGAAGTTTCTGTGGGAGGCGGGGGTAACTATTTATTTTAAATACTTCTAGGAGGAATTGAGTTTTGTGGATGGTGTGGAAAAATGGTACGTGTTAGGGTAAACATACCACTAGAAATGAACATGATTTTCCAACTTTATGAAATAATGCTTATTTAACATAGAAAATAAAAATTTTTTTCTATAGATTAATGAAATAGCAGCGCCATTGAGTCATGAAACATCAGCATTTACTGGACCTGAACCAATTCTAGCACCACCAATGGAGTTTAGAGACGACCCTTCATTAGTTCTAGACAATATGGAGTGGCATAGGGGTGTTCTTAATGATTGTTTTTGGGACATGGCCAGCCTAGACGATTTAACTTGTGACATTGACATGATGAAGGATCCGGAATGGACAGATAGATTTATGCGTGAGCATTTAGGGGATGTTACTAGTGCATCTGAACCGGGTCCTCATAAGGAAATCCCATCACAGGACAATACAGGCTGGCTCCATCAGCTGTCCCCAAACACCTCGGAATACATACTAACAGGCCTAGGGGACTTCATGCCATCTCCAACCATTGCAATTGAACAGACTGGGGGTGGTGCTATTGACAATTCTATGTCACCCCTCACCATTCCGCTTAATGATATACCTAGTGCTAGTAATAGTAGCAGTAACGATACAACAACAACACAAGTATCCCCTCTTCCAGATTTTTTTCTGTCCAACTCTGCCTTGCACCACACAAAGGTCTAGAGCGCCAAATTCAGTGATTTCTTTGTCTCTCTAGTGTCGGGGGATATAATAACAGATCTCTCGGCCATTACAAATTCATATACTAATAAGATTTGAGCCATTCTTTAACAACAGATGGGGGCGTGGGGGGTGGGGTCAGTTTAAAAGCATCAATAGCACTAAAAATATTTTTTTTAAATGAGAATGCGGGCGAGGTGTATTCGTAATACTTGCACACAGAGATGTTGGCAATTCGCCCGCATTTATCAAATTATGGGGAGGTTTTTCTAAATTGGGCTAATAGTATACAAAGTAAGTGGGAAAATTAACACGAGAGGGGTAGTGGATCTGTGGTTTTATTTATTGAAAGTTTAAATGTTAATATATGTAGATTTAGAAAGGATTTTATTGTAAGAGGTGGTGAGGTGGGGGAGAGGGCTATAGTTTTAAAATATCATTCAGATTTAGAGGGGTGTAAGGGGATACAATGAATCTGTTTCGATACGAGGCTGCAGTGTTTCAAGTATGCATTTTAATTGCAGCATACAGACTACTTCGAAAAGATGCCTCTAGGAAAAAGTTTTATGAAATGGCAGTCAATGGTTGGGAGGGTTCAAAATTCCCAAAAGTAGATTTTAATTGTTTAAATGGTCAATTTCCCGTGACACTAAAAGGAATAGATATTTTCGAGTGGGCTAATGCACATTTAAAGATTGGTGTCACGGTGTTACAGTATGAAACAGAATTTGAGGAGGGCCACCGTTCCGATAAGAAGGGGGTATTATTTCCAGTGCGGGCTCCTTCAATTGAATCAGTAGAACATTGGGTGTGGCTTTTATACACCCTACCCACAAACTCCAATTCAATTGGTCATTTCAATCCGATTACGGATATTAGTAGGGTTTTGGAAGAGGGTAAAAAAGGGAATGTATGCTATTACTGTCTCTCAACATGCCTCTCAAGATTTCGCTCTGATTTAAATTTAAAGCATCACATGAAACACTGTAAACGTCATGGATTTCAGGTTGTGGAGACGGTAAGCGGAGATAGAGCGATCTTACATTTTAAAAATTTCCAAAACACGCTCCTGCAGAGCAATAAGATCGCTTTAGACTGCGAAGCGAAACTGACAGACGTGTGCGATCCGTCAAATTCAAATCATGTTAAAATACATGAAGCCATAGGGGTCTCTTACGCCTATGCGCAAGGAAATTCCAATAATACCATGCAAGTGCTGAATGTAGTTGAGATGATGGGTGACGTTGAACACTGCATGCGCTCCGCATTGGTCAGTCTAATCAAAACAGCGAACAGTGCAATTTCGCGCCTTCGTTATACAAACTATCCTATGCTCATATCACCAGATGACATAACGGCCATTAAAAATCGTAAAATGTGTTGGGTTTGCAAGGGGGAATTTGATGATGGTGTTGGGAATGGGGGGAGTAGGAAGGTGATCGACCATGATCATTTTTAGCAGGAAATTACATCGAGGGGGAGTAACTTTAGGGGGGTAGCACATCAGTCATGCAATTTAAATGTTAGACAGCAACATTTCGTACCTGTTTTTATACACAAGTCCAATTACGACTTAAAGTTTGTTTTACCGGCGTTGGCCCGCATTGCCAAGGGTGGAGTTCATCGGAGAAGGTACTGCTGCTAGAATTCATGTGGAAAACAGTTGACAAGGGTAACACGTGCCTGAATAAAATCTGTTTTTATACTCTTTCAGCTTCTTCCCCAAATCTTTAAGTCAATTGATTCAGGTACAGAAAAGTGACACTTTTGATAGCTTCTCCCTCCTCAAACAGCGCGTCCCCGATAATGAAATGTATGATTTATTGACTTGTAAGGGTTTATATCCATATGATTATTACAACTCTGGCTCAAGGCTTGATGAGGTGTCACTACCACCCATTGAAGCTTTTCAAAATTTTCTTACTGAGAGTGAGTGTAACACTAGCGACTATGAATTAACTAAGAGCGTTTGGGCTAAGGTCGGGTGTAAAAATGGGTGAGATTATTGTAAACTTTATTTGGCAAATGACGTACTCCCTCTTTTGGACATTGTGTGCAAAAATATTGATACAATATTTGGGGAATTCGGGTCGGATTTAGGGTATTATTTTTCCACTCCTCATTTGGTGATGGACTTGATACTTAAAATCAGCAAAGAAGAAATAGGTCTGATCCCCGATGTGGATCTGCATCTGTTTGTAGGGAGAACAAGGAGGGGTGGGTATGTTTTTCACGGGGATCGTATCATGAAAACTGATCCGACTTGACAGCACACCCATAAAAAGTCGGATGCAGTTTTTTTGGATATGAATTTTCTTTACCCATCGGCAATGTCTCACTACTGTTTGCCCTGTGGCAATTATAAATGGCTTGACAATCCGTGCACTTCGAATTTCCCCAACATTGCCAGTGTTGTGGAGAATGGGGCACAGGGATGGTTTTTTTTAAATTGACGGTGAAATACACATGGAAATCCATGACTCGGTACAAGACTGTTTTTCCGTGCATAAATAGACCGGTGGGTAGGGACTCTCTCAGCCACTACAATGTATCTTTATTAGAGAACGGGAGTATGCACTTGGTACCTTCAAAACAAAAACTAATTACCGACCTCAACCCGAAACAGAATATCGTCGTTCATCACGTGCTATTGAAATGGATGGTGTCCAATGGTTTCAAGGTCACAAAGATTCATAGAGCCCTCCAATTTGATCAAAAGCGTTACTTGAAAACGTTTATTGACACCATTGTCAGTAAGAGTTCACAAGCAAAAACGACAGTTGAAAAAGAAGTCTGTAACTCATTTTAAACTCAGCTTTCGGTAAAATGTATGAAAGCGTACGAAACAGAAGTCGTTGTGACATTTTAACCAATTCCAAAGATTGTGTTCGAATCAGTACGGTTCCAAACTTCACATCTTTCACAATCATAGACTCTAATATGGTGCTCCTACACCGCAAGAAAAGAAGCATTGTTTTAAATAAAAATATTGCAGGCGGGAGTGCAATAACTGAAATATCCGAGACACTCATGTTGTCATTTTATTATCATGTATGCAAGGTACAATAGCCTATTGAGGAACAAGTTCAACTGTATTACGGGGACATTGATTCACTCCGGTGAAAAGTCAAAACTGATAATCTGGTGAATGATTTGGAAAATGGCGAGTACATTAGCTCACGATTGAACTACACTAATTGGGACGAATCTCTCTACCCAGAGCTAGTGAAACGCCAGGCCCCAAATCAATTGTTAATGCTAAAATCTGAAACGGGTAGCGATCTGATATCCAGTGGTGTGTTTCCTGGTCCGAAGGTATACTGTGTGAAAACGCACAGCAGGGATATCAAACAAGTTTGTAAGGGGGTACCTACAAACTTTGTAAAAAAAATAATTTCGACATGAGTGTGTATAGAAACTGTGTGGAACGTATTTTAGTGCCAAGAGCGAAAGTCATGGCGATTCGCTCTTTACAATTTAAAATTTACACTGTTAGAGTTGAGAAAAACGCCATGTCGGCCATATCGGACAAAGTCTATGTACTTGAGGATGGTGTGAAGGTACTACCATACGGTCATTATTTAATTTTAGACCGTTTTTAATTTGTTTATCACATAAAACAACTCGGTCAATAAAAATTAACTTAAATTAACTTAAAAAAAAGTATATATTGAGGGAAAGGGTTTTTGGGTAATGAGGTGTTTTTTTTTAATTCTTTTTTTCTATATCACAAACATTTTTCAATGTGTGTGCAAGGAAGATCAATTTCCAGTATTTAATGCCCCCGACCGCGGCCCGCCGCAGCGGGTCCCCGCTTCCCAGCCCACCGCAGCGGGCCCCCGGCCGCCGCAGTGGCCGCCCCCTGGGGGTGGGGGGGGATCCCAAACCAAATGCTGTAAATAAAAGTGTTTGATATTATTTCAAGTCCATTATTCTAATAAATGTTGTATTTTTCTATAAATAAATAAACACAAAAAAAGTGGATTCATTAAAGTGTTATTTCTAGTGCATAAGTGAATTTTTTATTTTTTATTATAAATAAATTAAAAAAGTGTATTTTTTTCATGATTAATTTGCTTTTTTCAATTTAGTATTTTTAAAGTGTTTTTGCTTTTTTTATGTATATAATAAAAGAAAATATGATTCTTTATTCATCTTCTCATTATTCTTGAACGGAGTAGTAGTAGTAGGGAAATTATTTAGTCATTAGACAGCCATAGTCTACAGTTAGTTGTCTAGGTGAACTGTTAAAGGGAACATGTATCAATTTAAAACACCATTCAGATCGTTTCTGTGTGGGCCGTCAATGTTGTACCATGGAAGAAATATTGAAGATAATATTTGTTATGGTTTGTGATAGAAAAATTAGTATTTGAATCAAACGTATTCTTATTAAGCAAAAACAAAACCCGGCTTTCTCAATAAATCAAATATGAATGGCATAGGTTTACTTCCCTATTTCTTATTTCTTATATTTGAACCGGATGCCGTAATTCCTCTAATATACATATTAATCAAATTGTATTTTAATGCTGATATTGAATATCTTTGAATTATTTCATTTAATTTAATCCATTAAAAGTTACGAGGAATTAAGAATTATTGAACTAGAAATACTGATGTCTCAGAGCTTTGTTTCCGCGGCGCAATTAGATCTTGCTTAAGAGATGCGAATTCTTATAGGCTAGCAGGGGTTAGAAACTCCTTCTAAGCTGTGGCGATGACAACTTTTGGTGCTTGTAGGGATGAAAAAGCGTGGCCTCTTCTTCTCGGGCTATCTGGGGATCAGATTCCTTTGGGAGCACTTACCTTGGAAACTTGCGAACTAATTACCTAATATCGGACTAGACGCAGACATATAAATGAAATAAACACATGTAAGAAGGCAATAGATTTATTGAACTTACATGCTTAGTTGTACAGCAACAGGTCACTTCTATGACAATAACGGTGACCAAAATAATTTCGTACTAATCGTTTCAAGTCTGATTTCACATTAAAATCAAAAAACACATTTACCCCACTCCCAAACGCAGTTCTTTCGTCCTGCGCTCTAGGGACTGCCTGCCATTGGACCAAGTGACCCAAGGACGCAAATCTTCGTCCAATAATCTCTTTAAGATTTTTCAGATGATTCAGGAGTTCACACAGTTTTTTTGCCTTTTAAACTTCCTTAGAAATGTTGTGCATTGCATTTTTTTTGCTACAATTATCTTAGCGAAATTCGAACGACTAGTGCCGTTGTCTGACTGAAGCTAGAAGTGCGATTTCTCTTTTTGCTGATTATGAATTTAGACTCTTGGAAGTGGTATTTGAACTCAATTAGGGAACGTTTAATTTCTGCCCGAATCATCTTTAGAAGGAAAGAATCTTATATTTTAAATACATGTTATTCTACTGCTGGTGCACATCACCCTTCTCATCAAATAATGACGTCCGATCATTAGTAGCTGCTCATTAGCATTGCTTAACATTTTTAAACTATTTTTATTATTTTATTCTACATCCTTATCTAAAATTCATCTACCGGACTAAGCTTAATTTGGGTTCTAGGTTAGATAATATATTTAATATTTTTTTTTTCTATATCTAACACTTATTTCTTACAAATTTCACATAAGGTAGGTGATATTCTAAATTTAAATTAGTTTTTTTTTTTGATTTTACTGGATATATTACGGACTACATACTATATAAACTACGTTAAATTAATAACATGATATTAAATCTAATTATAATTGTGGTACATACATGAATGATTTATAACAAAGAATATTTGGTTCATTATATTCACTGATGACATTAAAACACTTTCACTATTGGGAAGTTTGAATTGTCAAAGCTGTTAGGAAGTAATACATGTAGCTTCACATCTATTCGTCACCTTTCGTGTCCTTAGTGTACTACACCCTTCTGTTGTAAATTACTGTCCTTCACTCCTTTTGTCCTGGCAAAAATTTCGAAGCACTTACGTTATGGTTTCTTCATGGAACAGTTCGAGTCTAGTTGTCTTCACACGGTAAGTTTTCCCTAATAGTCAACTGGGGAATGACCGTTAAATATCGTTCTAATAGTCAACTGGGAAATGATTCTTCCCACTACAGGTGTTGGTGTTTTTCTTTTCAGCATATCATTTTTATGATTTTTGAGGCACATAGAGAAGGTATTCTCGCGTAAAATTGTTCATTTGTGCCTTTTGAGACGGGTTGTCGTCATACTATAGTGACTCTCTTAATATATTGTCTTTAAGTTCAACTTCAAACATCTTCAAATATCATTTAACTTCAAATATCGTTAAATATCGTTTATCTTGTACTGCTCGATGGTGTTCTCAGAGTTAAAGTTCAAATTGTTGTTAATTTCTGTTCAAATATCTTCAAATGTCTTTAAGTGTCATTTAACTTCAAATATCGTTTATCCTGTGCTGACAGATGGAGTTATCAGAATTAAACTTAAAATTGTCTTTAATTTCGTCTTCGAATATCTTCAAATGTCTTTAAGTATCTTTGAACTTCAAATATCGTTAAATATCGTCTATCTTGTTCTGATCGATGGGGTTCTCAGAATTAAACTTCAAATTGTCTCTAACTTCAGTTTCAAATATCTTCAAATGTCTTTAAGTATCTCTTAACTTCAAATATCGTTAAATATCGTTTATCTTGTTCTGATCAATGGGGTTCTCAGCATTTATGTGATTATATAGTTCGTTAAAACACTTGATACTGAGGTTCAAATATAGTGTTACCTGATACATAATATGAGTCGAAGAAACGACGATCGAAGGCAACTGTTGTTTTCGCAGACGAAGCTGGGATGAAGTTGCCTGGAGTTATGGTGAGTACTCTTCGTTGGTTGAGATATGATAAAATAGATGTTACTGGGTCGTATCTGTACTGGGCAGCTTATTGTAATACTCAATGACCAAAGTGCCCATTTACTTCCTGTAATAAAAATAGCGAGGCAGAATCACATGTTCTTTGAAGCAAATACACATACAATAATTCACGCATTAATTGGGTTATCAATTTTTAAGTCATGAGATAGAATTAAATAAATACACTAATATTAGTATTTTCAACAAAAACCTAAAACAGAAATGTCTTCAAATGAGAACGGAAATATCGATATTAAATAGACATAATTTACCCTACATTATTAAGTTTGAGGTCTACTTTTACAATATTTTTCATGCCTGCATTGTTCACGCAAGTCCGTGCTGTTTAAGAAACGCATGTGCAGCGTCATAACCACACGGTTTTACGCAAACGATACTACAATGGGGGAACAAGACATAACAAGGACGAGTGGAGACCTCCAAACCCACTCGTTTTCTGATGTCTTCCCTATTTCTTGGCTTAGACGTTCTCATGGGGTTCCGGGTTTAACGGCTGAATTGCAGAGGTTCTTAGTCTCGGAATTTTTCCGTAATTCCAAGTCCAAATTGGTGACTCATATTCGCCTTTCGAATAAGGTCATTAGATGCAGGATCTCCAAGCTTGCCTCCGTAGATTCCAGTTAATGCTTGGGAAAGAATATAAGAATAATGAAGAACTGACATCAATATCTTTTTAGAAGGCTATTGTTTGAGCAAATCCTTCAGCACTAAATAAATAAATATTATATTAAAGTCTTATTAGAGTCTGTTAAGCGAGAAACACCTTCACATTAATAGGGAATTCCTTGTGGGTTTTACTTAGTCGCCATTGGACATTCACAGGGTTTCAATCCATGTATTTTAGCTTATTAAAGGGTTTTCAAATTTTACATACTATTATTGAGATGTATTATCACATCCGCCGTGAAATTCTACATATAAACGTACCAATAGGTTGTTTGGTTATAATTACCAATTGTTTGCTACTAGTATATATATTACTCGAGTTAGAAATATTATATTTCTCGAGTAAGAAATACACGAATAAGCGAGCGTGTAGCACGTAATTACACTGGTAGGCCTAAAATAATTATAATCTGCACTAAGATAAAATATTTCGTATAATTAGACGCTTCTGTACTGATAATTTCTTTTTTTCTGATAATATCCATCTTGGAGTCAGTATAGGTAAGATATAACGTGACTGACTTGCGAAAATATGTCCCAAAAATTAGAGCACAATATATGTCATGGATAAACCAATGAAATTAAAGAACATTTTTGTCACAAAACTATAGAACGGTGATCTCTCTGTTATTGTGTGCGTCATAGATATAAACTAATGAAATTAAAATTTTTTTCATCAAGGAGCTAAATACATTAATGTCTCTTTTTCTATTTGTAATTAATTTTTAACACAGAGCTTTAGGACAACATACGTCATATATATAATATAATTAAATTAAAAATCTTTTTTTTTTCGGAGCTATAAGAAGATCTATGTTTATCGTTAAAAGCATTAAGATCAAAAAACGAAAACTTAGCTAGCTCACAGAAGTTTCTATTCAACCTTTAAGTATTGTTTTGACTGGCCCTGATTGGCATAAAAATACTAATTTCTTACACTTGAAGGACTGATAAATATCCCATCCTACGATCGATACACAAAAAAAATTACAAAAAACAATCAGAGACCTTGAGTTCCTCCCCGGGTTTCCCACAAGACGTGGTCCAACACCACTTGTCGTTCTCAGTCGACCACGAGCTTCCTACCTTTGGTTATTTTCTGTTCCCACCTTTCTCTCTGATCACCAATGTTTTGAGATCACTTGTATTATTATTATATATATTTTTTTTCATTAATATTGACTTGGTTAACTTTACTTGCACACTGTTAAATTTATTATGGTGTTAAATTTGTTATCTTTGAAATTTGTCTTTACATTAGTTAGGGATATTTCCATCTGTCAGGTTTTTTAACCGTTCTACCTGACTGTGTCGTTATTTTCTCCTCTGTTTCTTGCGGTTTTTTATTTTTCGGTTTTTGTAGCGAAATAAGGTCAAAATTTTTGTATTGTTTTTTCAAAAATTCTTGCCCGTTTAATTTCGTTTGTTTAAAGTGTGCGGCTGCTGAGGTCGGCCTTGATTTCCCTTTTTCTTTAGCTACTATATGGTCTGATTCGCCGTCATACTCTTCGGAACTGGTTTCCGACGAATCCGGATTAGAACTTTTAGAGGTGGCACTTTTTGAGGTGTCACCTGCCATTCCTTCGTAAATTTCCACTCCTCTGGAAGTAGAAGGTTTATTCTCTAAGTCCTCGCCTTGGGTTCTCAACTCGGGGGATTTGAAAGATTCTTGAGAGCTGTGGGAGGAATCAATTGTTTTTGCGGGGTTCCTCCATTGTTTGAAGGCCATGTCCTCAGGGGGATGAGGCATTTTTTGCACTAGGGTTTCCCTCCATGAAGTCCACTGTTTAGGTTTGGCCTTGGATACAGTTATATCATGATATTGACCTTGCTGGTCATTCGTTGGAGTTTTATTCCCGGGCACTGTACTTTGACTCGTTTTTATGGGAAAATTTATTAAATCCATAGCTTCTCGCAGGTTTGTTTTAGTTAAGTGTTTGGGAGGAGTTTTCTTTACAGTAATACCGGGGGTTTCTACGGCTCTGTTTAATTCTTCTTGTAAAGACAGGGGCCTTTCTATTAGTGTTGTAGCGGAAACCATATTGTCTGGAAATCTTATGGGGAGACATGGGGTCAAGATTCTATCGGGGAAGAATTGGGTTTTTGGAGATATTGTATAATCTAAGTCTCCCACGCTCGCCGATGAATAATTTTTTTAAGTTTTTGGCGTTCTTATTCTTACTTGTATTAGGGATTTTTTCTCTGGAATAACTAGATTTTCAATAACCAAAAATTCTTCAAATTTTTGTTCATCACTTTCATTTTCAAAATAATCTTGTTTAAAATTGAAAGGTTTAGCTCTGCCAATCTTGACATAGGGGGCTCATTTTCCGACTCTGAAGAATCAGTAGAAGAAGGATGTTACATCCATCTCTCTGGAAATTTTGCTCTTTTAATTCGGCTAACATGCGCCTTGTAAATTTTTCCGCTATCGGGGTTTTCCATTTTAAAAGTATATTCGTTTTCGTACTTTTTGACAATTCTGTACGGTCCGGAATATTTGTTGGAAAGTTTTTTTCCGTCCGTTTTCACCTCTTTCTTTAGGTAAACGAAGTCTCCTACTTTGAAATCTATAATCCCCTTAACTTTGGGTTGGTTTCTTAGTTCTTGGTTGATTTTGCATTTTTCCAGCTCTTGCCTAACTATTTCATATTTTTTCCTCATTCTATTTATGAATTCTTGTTTATAATCTTCTGAGTTGTCATAAAACTGCCGAGTTTCAATAAATACATAATAAGGAATTATAACTTCAAGACCATAAAGTAAATAAAATGGATTACCTCTTGCTGTTTCTGAATAAGCAGTGTTGGTTACGTTGGTTAAATAAGGTAAGAATTTATCCCAGTCGCTCCTATTGTCTTTAGTATAAATACGTAAAACGTTGGAAACTGTTTTATGTATTTTTTATATTTTTCCATGATCTTGTGGATGGTACGGCGCTGTCACCATTTTATTTTTATTAAGGAAACTCATTAAATCTTTTGTTACTTTTGCAAAAAAATTGCTCCCGTTGTCACTCAAAATTTTATTAGGAATGCCAAATTGTAAAAATAATTTTGCTAATGCCTTACTTGTGGCATAAGCACCTTGATTTTTTAATGCTTTTGCAAAAGTAAATCCGGAAAAATGATCTATAACCGAAAGAATACAAGTATGGCTTCTGCTAGAAACAGGTAAGCCTCCACTTGTCCCGTATAGGTCAAATGAGATAATATCGAAGGGGTACTTTGCTACTGGGACCCTTCCCATTGGAGGATTTGGATAAGCTGGGGGGATTTTTCTTAAGTTACATGCTTCGCATGTACTTATAAATTCTTTAAGTTTTGTCATTGCAGATTGTACGTAAAAATATTGTTTTAATTATGGAACGTTTTCATAACTCTAAATGTCCACCTGTGTCCGAATGAAAATATTCAAATGCAGGCCCTATTAAGTTTTGTGGTAACACAGGTATTATCGAGGTTTGGTTTCTATTTGTCTCAGCAGTCACAATCCTACACAGTATTTCTTCATCAAGGTCGTAGTAAAAATTGTCTATCTCTTTTCTAAGAGTTTTGAATTTATCCGGTAACGCCTCATCATTCACAAAATAATCAATTAGTGCTGCACACATTTCGTCTTTTTTTTGCTTTCTTTTTATATTTTCCAAAGACAAGGGACAATAGTCAATCTTATTTTCTTTTACTGCGTCTTTGACTTTGTTTTTCTTACATCCATGTTTGCTTTTAGCATTAATAGCATTAACTTCATTTTCTTCAGTTTCCGACGGACTATTTTCTGGATATCTACTCAAAAAGTCGCAAGATGCGTTTTGTTTTCCCTTTAAATGTTCAACTTCATAATCTAGGTCTTGGATTTTCATAATCCATCTAGCTAGAATGCCCGTGGGATTTTTAAATGTGCGCAGGTACTGCAAGCTTTTATGGTCTGATCGTAGTATAAATTTTCTACCAATTAAATAATGTCTAAACTTGTCCAAGTGGTAGATAATAGATAGTAATTCTAAGTTTGTGGCGGAATAACTACTTTCGCCTTTTGATAAAGTTTTACTTGAATAGCATATAACTTTTTCTATTTGTTTAGGTGTTCCCTGTAGAGGGTTAGGGTTTTCTACTGGGATTGCTTGTGAAAGGATAGCGCCTATGCCCTTTGAGCTAGCATCAGTGGTAACGATGAATTTTCTATTTTCGAAATCAAGGAGTGACAAAATTTGTTCAGAAGTGAGTGCCTTTTTGAATCGGTCTAGCGAAGTTTGAGCTTTCTGGGACTAGGTAACATTATGGGAGTTTCCTTTGGTTCAGTCTGTGAGGGGTTTCGCAATTTGGGCATAATTACGAACGAATTTTCTAAAGTGGCCAGTAAGGCCTAAAATTCCTCTTAGTTCTTTCATAGTTCTGGGGGGCTTGAGGTTTTCAACACATTTTATTTTATCAGGGTCTGGGGATATCTCTCCCTGGGTTACTACTACTCCTAGAAATTTAATTTTAGATTGAAATAAATTTACTTTCTTGGGCCGGCATTTTAAATTGCCTTACCTGAACTTCTCGAACACCTTAGCTAAAGTTGCTAAGTGTTGCTCAGTGTTTTCCCCCACGCATATAATATCATCAACAAAATGAATTATATTCTTTAATCCTCTTAACAGGTTCAACAGGGGTCTACATAACGCTCTTGAACTTGTTTTAAGCCCAAATGGTACCCGTAAGTATTCATAAGATCTGTATTCGGATGCTGAAAATGTAGTTTTATGGACGTCCTTTTCGGCTATTTTCACTTGGTGGTAGCCTTGGGTAAGGTCCAAAGAAGTAAACATTTTGTTTTTGCTTGAAATTGAGTTAAGAATATCGTCTATTCTTGGTAGAGGAAATTTATCGCTAACTACTTGTTTGTTGAGAGCCCTATAATCTATTACAAGTCTATGATCTCAATTCTTTTTTGGTACTAAGATTACTGGTGCACTATACGGACTTATACTTGGGCGTATGATTTCGTTTCTTTCTAATTCGTGGATTTTATTTTTTAACCACTCTTTGTGCTTATATGGCACACGATATGGCTGTTTTGCTACGGGATTACCAGTCGTTAAAATTGAATGTTGATAAAATTGAATCAGCCCGCTATAAGCCTCAGATTCAGAAAATACAACTTTAAAATTTCATAATAAATAACATAATTTTTTCTGAAGTTACATATGTGTCATACGAACCATTTTTAAATTTGTTTAAAAATATTGATTTAGTCAGGGGATATTCTTTATTTGAAGTTTTAATACCATTAACTAGGTTTCTTTTAGAATTTTTCAATCTATTTAACTCATTTTCCGTTAAAACCTCGATTTGTACTAAACAAGTCCCCTTTTTCATTGTAACTGTATTGTTTTTATGGTTATTGGTTACCCAAATAAAACCTTCCCATTTGTTATAAGATATAATTTGTTCCTTGTATGACAGATTTTAGGGTATTTCGGACGGTGTCGCAAACCATATTTCTGACTTGCTAATTACTGCCTCGATCATTTGTGATATTTGAATTTTTTGCATCGTTTTGGGAGGGACTTTTGTTTTCCTTATCGCAAATCCGTAATATTTCTCTTCATTTTCATTGTTTATTAGATTCATGCTGGCGCTATGCTGCGCCATTGCGGCATCTTGTGGCGTCACGTTGGGTTTTACTATGTTTTTCCACAATTCCACTATTTTCTTAATTTAATTTGATCTGTACTGTCGCATATCTCCTATTTTTATTTTCGCAGATTCAATACTGTTATTATTTATATTTACTTCATTTCTGCGATATCTCTCAGGATAATTGAATGAATTTCCAATTATGCCCTGTCTTTGTGAGACATGAGGTTCGAAACACTTCGACATTATACCATTAGAAATTTTGTTTACTGTTATGTTATCTTCGTAACCTCTGTTACGATTTCTTAAGGTAGAAATTTCTTCCCCTACCTTAGCTGGGTATACAAGCTTCTCGTTGGCTACGTCTAATAGTATTCTATTAGACCTTATAAAATTTGCCCCTATAATAGATTCATATAGGAGATTATCACATATAATAAAATTTGTCATGAACGTTCTATTGTCTCTTTTTACGTTTAGGCAAATTGACCCTTTTGCATTTAATTTATGACCTGTCACGCTTGTTAAATTGGGATTATTAGGGTTCCTCTGTCGTTTAATGTGCGGAGGCAAGCTATTAAATACGCAAGAGTTTATGATATCTACAGTAGCTCCACTGTCAACTAAGGCCGTAAAGTAAACGTTTTCTACACAAAAATCATTAAATATAGGTAACTTGTTAATAATATCACTACAAGAAGGCACTAGTATTGTTTTGGACCTATTAAGTATTCCTGGCACCCTCTGGGTCCAAATTATGTTTCTGAGGGGCCTGAAGCGTTTCCCTGAGAATTTATTTCATTTGTCGGTGCCTGTAATAGATATTCAGACGTATTAGGTTCCGTAGGCATGTTGAAATGATTTGCGTCTGCCTGTCTTTGCCATGTATTATTATGGTATCGTAGATATCTCGTTTCAGTGTCATTTGCTGGCGCTGACTGCCAGTGCCGTTGGCTTGTAAAATTCTCATTTCTCATCGGCAAATTTTCATGATTTCTGTATTGCATTCTCGCATTATATTGACCTTGGCGAGTATTTGGGTTTTCAAACCGGTAATTAATTTGCCTGCTGGGGAGAGGGTTATACAGATTTGGTTGGTACGCATTATATGGTGCTGATTGGCGCAATCCCCCCTGGCTATATTCTATTGCACGACCGGTGCTAAAATTTGTTCTTCTGAACAAATGGTTACCGTAATTTTGCGTATTACCGACATCATTTCTTGGTATGGGATTGGTGACGTAGTGGCACTCTCTTGCTATGTGGCCAACATGATTGCAGTTATAGCACCTTATTATTGTAGGGTTAATGGGCTGAAAACGTACTTTTTTCTGCCTAGCGGGTTCTGGCGTTTTGTTTCTTTGTGCTACTGGGGAGTTATCCCTTGAAAAGAAATTGGGGGATGCCTGATCGCCCTTGAAAATTAGGTTCGCGTTTGAGTCACCTAGGCTGTTTATTTTTGCATTACTATGATTAGAAACCATTTTATCAACTTCGATTAGTTACTCTACCTCTTAGAATGCAAGATCCAACGTCTGAATATTCTTGGATATTACTACTCTATATAGTTTTGGGGGTAGCCCTTGCAAAAAAGTATTTAGTATGACTTTTTCATACAGTTGCCCAGAACCACTTCCGTATTTTGCTGCTACAGAAATGCGTATATTATCCAGATATTCCCTTATATTTTGTGAAAAGTCAAAGCTTACTACTACATGTTTTAATTTATTTATTGAACTGGTTTCTATAAATCTCTCTTTGAATGCTTTTAATAAGTCATCAACCGTATTTATTGGCAAGTTGGCGTTATTGCCTATGGTATGCTCGACCTGTTTTAGAAAGGTTAAGGCCTGGCCTCTTAATCGTAGAAGCAGCATGTCTTTTAATGCTCCAACGTCTGTTTTTGTTAATTGTACAAACTGGGTCAATTGGATATTAAATTCGTCAATATCTGACTGACCATTGTATTCCGGGATAGATTTTGCAATCTCTATATTTTTTGCGACTAACTTTTGCACTATTAGTAATTCACTGAGATCGTCCATATTTTTTTTTTGCGTTTATATCAACTTAAAATTTTACTTAACCTATTTTGGGGTAGGCTATTATCTCCTATGAGATATAAGGGGTTTTCTATCGTAGCCTAGCGGTTATAGGCCTAATTAATTTACTTATATGTCTGTATCTCTCCAACAATTAAATTCAAATTACAAAGTTTAAATAGCCTAACTAGTTCGCAGTTTTCCTCCAATTTCCGACACGCGCCAGTTGTACCATTGAAGAAAAAAAAATTTTTATGTGCCTTTGGAGATTTGCAAACTAATTAGCTATCATTAGGCTAGGCTAAATACAGACATATAAAATGATAGAAAAAAGATAGAAAAGGCAATAGATTTATTGAACTTACATGCTTAGTTGTACAGCAACGGGTCACTTCAATGACAATAATGGTGACCAAAATAATTTCGTACTAATCGTTTCAAGTCCTAATTCATATTAGAATTAAAAAACACATTTACCCCACTCCCAAACGCAGTTCTTTCGTCCTGCGCTATAAGGACTGCCTGCCATTGGACCAAGTGACCCAAGAACGCAAATCTTCGTCCAATAATCTCTTTAAGATTTTTCAGATGATTCAGGAGTTCACACAGTTTTTTTGCCTTTTAAACTTCCTTAGAAATGTTGTGCATTGCATTTTTTTTGCTACAATTATCTTAGCGAAATTCGAACGACTAGTGCCGTTGTCTGACTGAAGCTAGAAGTGCGATTTCTCTTTTTGCTGATTATGAATTTAGACATAAAGAAAGAAAAACGAGCAAAAATGGGGTTTTTATAGGCCAAATGACGATACTGAAAAAATGACGATACTTTCTTTATGTGATGTCAGGCCAATGTGGTTTAAGAAATTATCTTTATGAATTTAGACTCTTGGAAGTGGTATTTGAACTCAATTAGGGAACGTTTAATTTCTGCCCGAATCATCTTTAGAAGGAAAGAATCTTATATTTTAAATATATGGTATTCTACTGCTGGTGCAATGTCAGGCAAAACAACACTCTTAACTAAAATAATTAAAAATTGCGATAAAATGTTTGTGGAAAAGCCAAAAAAATCTACTATTTTTACGGTATTTGGCAGGAGTCATATGATGAAATAAAAGCAATTAGCACGACAGAGTTGGTGTAGATACAATTCATACAGGGACTTGAGATTTTCAGCATTATTGAACGAAACTCTTGTCTGATTATTGATTATCTGGCTGAATCTATTGAACAATGGTCCCAGGAAATGCTACAACTGTTCACTGTTCCCTCTCATCATGAACAGATTTCCGTTACTCTGGTTCTACACAATATCTTTCATCAGAGCAAATGTATGCGAACACTTGCATTGAACTGCACCTACTACATCATCTACAGAGTTGTTCGTGATTCTAGCTCGCTAATAACTCTCAATAAAAAAATCTATCCAGGCGCCCCTAAATTTCTGCTCTTAGCATACAATCAGGCAACTAATAAACCCTACGGCTATATCCTATTGGATCTTAATCAAAATACACCCGAGGATCTGCGTGTGGTCACAGATAAAGCAACAGGCAAAGCAACATCGTTCCATTGTACGTACATTGGCCTCTAAAAAGAAAGGAAAGAATTTTAAAAAGAAACGACTTCTTCAGGGGGGCGGTAGCTTTTTCACGCTTTTATTGCCAACACTTTCAGGACTCATAAACAGTTTTCTCTTGAGAGAGAGAATGGCAAAACCCTATAAATTGACTCCAATAGAACTCGCTCTCTCACCCGTGGAACACTCTGAGGACAATGTGAGTAAATTACTTGACAATGAGAATATTGAAGATGATAAAAAACTGCTTTTACTTCAAAATACACTTCGCCAAGTGGACAAACATAAGCCCTATCAGTCGAAGCCCACTGATATTGATCACAAAACAGAATCATCTCCTTAGGATTCTGCTGCTGCTGCTGGAACACAATTAAAGAAGGAGGAATTAGATTAATTTTTTTTTAAAATTGTAAATATATTCCCCCAATAGTTTCTTGAACAAATTAAACGACTCCTAATCTATCTGTTGGAAAGCGGTCAAGATCATATTCAAGTTGATGGCAATGGGAAAGGGATTATAATTCAGGGCAAGAGTTATAATCTACTTGATTTAATCTATGATATGGTTACAAATCGTAAAGGACTTTTATCATTTGACGCTCATCTATACAACTTTCTAAATACATTAAACTTCTCCAAAAGTTTTATTAGCAATAGACAAATTCTAAAAAAATTAAATGAACATGCATCATCATCAACAACAACAACAACACCATTAAAATATGAAGAAGAAAAAGAAGATTTTAAATCAATCTTGGAAAATACTAGCACACCTAGTGGAAACTTGACAATGGTGGAGAGGAAAAAGCGAAAACGTATCATGTAACCATCATCAAACACAACTAGTATACAAAAGGGTAGCGGGCGTTACACAACGTGTTTACGTTCAAAATGGTTGAAGTTCTGAAAGATGTTTATGAAAATATTTGTGAAGCGGGGAGTTTAAGTTCCCCCAACACTCTTTCCAAACTCACTGGTGTTAACACTAAAAGTGTACAAGACTATCTACAAAATGAATCAAGTTACACTCAGCATAGAAATCATAGACTTCGTGCTAATCAATATCGAAAAACTAAAGCCTTTTTCCCATTGCATATAATGCAAGCAGATCTCCTAACTCTAGATGAGATTCAACAGCTTCACAATACACCGTACAAGTACTTTCTACTTGCAATCAGTGTTTATAGTCGTTATGCATATGCAATTCCATTGCGATCAAAGAGAGGTGTTGAAGTTGCCCAGGCCATTGAAATTATTCTCGAACAGGATTCATATAAAAAAATTCAATCGGATAGCGGTAGGGAATTTGTTAATTCCGATGTTTTAAAAATACTAGCAAAATAAAATACAAGGCTCTATGATCGTCATGACCCTTAAAAGATTGCATTGGCCGAGAAATCGATAATAGCTATTCGAATTTTAATTAAAAGATATTGTACATTGAAAAATACACTTGCTTTTATTCAGGATTTAGATAAACTCATGTTGATTTATAGTCAACGACCTCATCAATCTTTGTCAAACTCAACCCCAACGGAGGTTCATCATTCTGATCATGATACAATTGACACCTTTCTTAAACAATATTCCAATGAAACGAATGTCAAGAAGAAAAATAAATTCAATGTTGGTGATACTGTTCGAATTAATAGAACTACTAATGGAATAATTTCTGTTTGTTTTGAGTTTTAATGTCGTTCCTAACTTTTCGCTAAAAAAAAACTTGTTTTCTTATCTAATTTCTGAACATTTTTGAATTAATGCAGCTTTGATTTTGGTTCATTGTACATGAATAATTAAAACGAAATTTGTATATTAATTTTACCTTTTTTTGTCTAAATGGCTTTCTCAAAATTTTGTTCTGACGTAACTTACGAATTAACTTACGTAACGAACTTCAATATTCGTATATTTTTATTACGTATATTAGGGGGTTCGCCCCCTAGTCAATACCTCGCTCTTTACGCGAAAGTTCAAATTTTGTTCCAATTCTTTAAGAATTACCCCTTAATCACAAAGGCCGTTAATTGGAATAAATAGCTCTGATGAATGTACAAAATAAAAACTTTAGCTTAAAGAGTGAGGTAATGACTAGGGGGCGAACCCAATCATATACGTAATAATTTCTGTTCATTTTAAATTTTGATGTTGTTCCTTACTTTCAGTTGAAAAAATTGTTTTTTGTATTATTTAAGTTCTGATCGTCTTTTTAAATAGTGTTGGGAAATCCGGCACCCCCTTCATAGTAATGTCCCTTCCCCTATGAAAACATCCTCCATGGAAAGATCCTCCCACGTAACCCTCGACCCCCCCTACCTGAAGAAATACCCCCTGAAAACTTCTGTATACTTCCCAATAACCAATACTGTGTGTAAACATTGGGCAAAGTTCATAACTTGCAGACCTTCCTCCGGGGACTGTGGGGCATTAAGTCATCCTCATAGACATAGCTATTATATTTTTCAACCCTGCTGAACAAAATGGCTATCTCAAAATTTTGATCGGGTGAATTTGGGAAAAAATATGAGCGTGGGAGGGGGCCTAGTTGCCCTCCATTGGTTTGGTCACTTAAAAAGGACACTAGAATTTTTAATTTCCAGTCGAATGAGCCCTCCCGAAATATTCTAGAACCACTGATTCGATACGAGCACCCCTGGGAAAAAGAAAAATAAATAAATAAACAGGTACCCGACCAACTCCCCACCCCCCACTACCAATAAACCCGTCCCAATCCCCACCCCCCACTACCAGAAAAAATCCCCCCTGAAAACGTCTGTATACTTCCCAATAACCAATATTATATGTTAACATTTGTTAAAGTTCATAGCTTTCAGCCCTCCCCCCGGGGACTTCGGAGGATTAAGTCGTCCTAAAAGACATAGTTATCATATTTTCGACCATGGTGAACAAAATGGCTATATCAAAATTTTGATCGGGTGACTTTGGTAAAAAAATGAGCCGGGGAAGGGGGCTAGTTGCCCTCCATTTTTTTGTCACTTAAAAAGAGCACTAGAACTTTTAATTTTCGTTTGAATGAGCCCTCCCACGACATTTTAGGAACACTCGGTCGATATGATCACCCCTGGGGAAAAAAAACAAAAAAAAACAACGAACAAACAAACAAATAAACACGTATCCGTGATCTATCTTCTGGCAAAAAATACAAAATTCTACATTTTTGCAGATAAGAGCTTGAAACTTCTATAGTAGGGTTCTCTGATACGTTGAATCTGATGGTATGATTTTCATTAAAGTTCTATGACTTTTAGGGGGTGTTCCCCTTTTTTTCGAAAACAAGGCAAATTTTCTCAGGCGCGTAACTTTTGATGGGTTAGACTAAACCTGAAGAAACTTATGTATTTGAAATCAGCATTAAAATATAATTCTTTTGCTATATCTATTGGTATAGAAATTCCTTTTTTTAGAGTCTCGGTTACTATTGAGCCGAGTCGCTCCTTACTTACAGTTCGTTACCACGAACTGTTTGATTTTTGTTCGTTTTGGGTTTCATTTATACTTCAATAGCAAAATCTTTTTTTGTTTTAAGCTTGATTTATATATTCAATTTAAGCATTACTCGCTTTAAGATTTATTTATTCATTTATATTATTACTATGTGGGTACTAAGACTAAAAATACCCTTCATAGCACTTCTACTACTGCTATTACTACTATAACTACTCCGTCAGTGACCATGATTACTTTTAACTACGGCCACTGGCGATGATGACTGTGAATACGTGTGACTCCAACAGCTTGGAACTGCGACTGCTTACGGCTAGAATTACCCAGGACTGCAACTACTTGGAACTAAATTAAGAATGCGAGGGCTTAGAAGTAAAATACTTATGCATGTCCCTGCAATTAGCTGAGACTACTTGCTTAGACGACTTTGGATTAAGACTGCAGCTACTTGAAATAGTGACTACTTAAGACTGTGGCTACGACTGTGGCTTAAGACTGTGGTTGTGGAAACGGTGAGAATTTATAACTGATAATGTGAATTATTGCGACTTCAATAACTAACTGTTACTATGACAATTTACGATTAGAACTACCTCCACCTGCAACTGCTCATACTCATGAATGTTACTAATTCTTTGTGCAACTATCACTACTTGTGACTGCCATTGCAACTATTTTCACCTAAAATTGCTTGAGCTTGTGGCTTCTTGTGACTACTTTTGATTTTGACCACTTGCGATTTCGAACTACTTCTGACTAAAACTGGTATTACTTACGACCCTGATTGCAACTATTCAAGATTGCAATAGTAGCTGCATCTGATGGGGACTTCTTAACGACTATTACTGCTACTACTCATGCTGCGATGGTGACAGAAACTGGAACCGCTACAACTTCTTCTACTCCTACGACTACTGCTGCAACAACTACCACTAAAGGCTACAATAATTGAACTAAACCAAAAATGTAAGTAAATTCTAGATATTAAAATGAAACTTACGTGCAATATCTAAGAGACAGAATAGGATATATTGAGGAGAATGTTAGCGAAGCTTAAAGGGGAATGTAATACTAAATCAAAAAATACTATGTATACCCAGATCATTGAAGGAGTATCTAATCAATACCCCGCTATGAGCAAAGGGTATAGGCTTTGGAACTTGCAAGGTATGTTGTTGGTGACGTTTCACAAAATCATAAGACCATGCGTGCATTCAAGGTAGTCAAACAGCATATCTACAATATTTAAGGAACGGTTAAGTTTATAAAGCTGAAAATTCAAGGATATTGTTACGGGATGATTAATTTAAAGATTTATGGAAGCGATGTTTAATTTAATCTAAAGAAATTATGTGCATCCATACTATCAAAAGGATACATTAACAATATCTTTAGAATTTCAAATGGTGTTAAGCTGAAACTTTCAGGGCAAGTTGAGGGGATGTTGAGTTGAATTAAAAGACACTTTGCACTCATATAGTCAAAAGGATGAATCTACAATACCTCAGGAACAGCAAAGGGTATTTAGTTAAGACTAAATGAAGTAGATCAAAATAAATTGTATGTATTTAAGATAGTCGAAAGCGTTTATCTATGACAGATCGCAATCACCTAAAGGAATTAAGTTGTTAATTTTGAACCATTTTGAGTTGGATGGATGATTAAAATGGGCTGAAACATAATTTTTGTCAAACTGACAACTTTTGACGCCAGATTACATGCGTAGCTGCTTTTAACCAATCTTCAGCTTAGTCTGTCCAGGTCTAATGTTGTAAAACTTAGAGATATGTACCTTAAGTTAAAAGTAATGATAAAACTTCCCGGGTCATCTATTCCGACTAAAAGGCCTGCAGTATTGATTCTTATTTTTAAAAGTAATAATAGCTCCTCTAGTGCTAATAGCAAAGTGCTAATAGCTCCTCTCATTTACACAATAATGCAGTTGTTGAGCCCCAGCGGGTTGCATTACACAATTGTGTCTTTTGTGGAACTGATATTATAGAATTAAGTGTTGCTGATGATATCCTAAGTCCCAGCGGGTCATTTTCCTGAGTTGAGAACAACAAATTTTGACTAGCAATTGCGTATCATAACATTGGCCTTGCTTTTAGTGAGAGTAAAAGTGAAATATATTGTGTTTGATCCCAGTTCTAAACATCCCTCTACCATTTCTATTCAGCTTTGTAATCACGTATGTACCACTACTAGCACAATTACTTATCTTGGCCTTTCAATTGCCTCAAATCTTAAATTGACGTGTTTGGCTCTTATTCAGCATTTTGCTGAAACAGTTCGCCGTGCCTATGGACTCCTTGTTGGTAGTAAATTACTGTTAAACCATTTTTTACTTGCTCGCCCTTATTTTACGTTTGTTATGACACATATTCTGTCTTCATTTCTCTTTTCACCAATCCTATCACAAAGCGATAATTATTATTATTTAAACTAAAAAAAAAAAAAATCAAAAACCTCTAAATTATTCACAAAATGTTTAAATAATCATCTCATTTAAATTATCTATAGCTTTTGACATTTAGTAAATATTTTACTTTTTTGAAAAACCAAAGAAAACCCCGTCATCATAGTTCTTGTGGAAACATGTTCCACACTTCAACGTATCATGCATCCGGAGAATAATAGAATTTAGTATTGGATTTGCACTATACTGAAAAAATATGAATGTTTTTACTTTTATAACTTTCATAAAATCAAATAATATTGAGATTTTGATTACTAAATAGCAGTATATGTATATTAAACTGACATTGCACATTCATTTGTATTTTTTCAGTAAAGTGCAAATTATGTTCTGGCCTTGGGAAGGCATAGGGGTTTTGAGCCCTACTCATGTTAATTTTTCTCATTTTGAGTTTGACTCGGTTATTTATTGTGATTTCTGTTCGTTTTGGGTCTCATTTATTTATCGATGCTGATTTGTGGTAGTCTCATGCTTGGTGGATTATTTGATTTTATTTTTGCTCATTTTTATTTAATGGAGTTTTGTAGTGTTTAATTTAGTTTCATACCTCCTCTAGTTGACCTTAAATAGAAAACTTGATACCATTTGCAATTAATCTGTTTACTTTCTTTGATAGCTTGGATAAACTTACGCTATTTTGATTTGGTTAAATTTTAGGAACAGAAGCTGCCCCGAAAGTTTGAACATAATACCCTCAGTTGTTCTTGGGATACTGCTGAGATGCTATATTGGGGATTAGCATTAACACATGGCATTTTGATTTAATCTTAAGGCTACATTTAGTTTTTAAACAAAATGGGCAAATGGGAGGGTGGGTGTGAGAGGGGGATTAGTTGCCCTCCAATCACTTTCAACTATTAAAAAAGCATTAGCTCTTTCTATTTTCAATGGAATGAGCCCTTTTCGAAGATCCTACGACAACTCCTTCGATACGAAGTGCCCTGGTCTAAAAAAAAAAAAAATTAATAATAAATTGTACCAACATTGATCTTTACTATAAAAATATCAGGCCTTCCAATCACTTTTGACTATTAAAAAGGGCACTAGCCCTTTCAATTTCCAATCGAATGAGCCCTTTTCGAGGGTCTATGACAACGCTTTCTATAAACACCTTATATGCTCCCAGGGCATAAATTACAACCCTTGCCCTGAGGGTTGTGTGGGGGTTGTCATCCTCAAAGACCTAATTTCCGAAACTTTCAACTACGTTAAACAAAATGGCTATCTCAAAATTTTAATTGCATCTGTTTGGGGAAATGGTGGGCGTGAAAAGGGCATTAGTTGCTCTCCAATCATTTTCAACTATTTAAAAAGGCACTAGCCCTTTCAATTTAAAATCAAATGAGCCTTTTTGAAGTTTCTACGACAGCGCTTTCAATAAAAACCTTATGTGCCCAGAGGGCATAACTTACAGTCCTTGTTCTGAGGGCTGTGGGGAAGTGTCATCGTCAAAAGCATAATTTCTGGACCTTTTAACTACGTCGAACAAAATGGCTATCTCATTTTGATTGGATGTGTTTGGGGAAATGGTGGGTGTGAGAGGGAGGTTTCCTCCAATCACTTTCGACTATTAAAAAGGGCGCTAGCCCTTCTAATTTCCAATCGAATGAGCCCTTTTTGAATTTTCTACAACATAACTATCTATAAGAGCCTTATATACCCCCAGGGCATAACTTACAACCCTTGCCCTGAGGGCTCCGAGGGGGTTATCGTCCTCAGAGACCTAATTTCTAAAACTTTTAATTACGTTGAACAAAATGGCTACCTAAAAATTTTCATTGGATTTGTTTGGGGAAAAGGTCGGCGTAAGAGGGGGGTTAGTTGCCCTCAAATCATTTTCGACTATTAAAAAGGGCACTAGCTCTTTGAATTTCTAATCGAATGAGCCTCTTTTCAAGTTTCTACGACAAAGCTTTCAACAAAAACCCTATATGCCCCCAGGACATAACTTACAACCCTTACCCTGAGGGCTGTGGGGTGAGTGTCATCCTCAAAGATATAATTTACGGATCTTTCAACTACTTTGAAGAAAATGGCTGTTATAAAATTTTGATTGGATATGTTCAGATAAGTGGTGGACGTGGAAGGGGCGCTAGTTGCCTTTCAATCACTTTCGATTATTAAAAAGAGCACTGGCCATTTCAATTTCCAATCAAATGAGCCCTTTTTGAAGTTTCTACTACAACACTTTCTACAATAACCTTATATGCCCCCGGGCATAGCTTACAACCCTTGCCCTGAGTACTTTGGTGGGGATGTCATCCTCAAAGATGTAATTTCCAGAACCTTCAACTACGTTGAAAAAAATAGCAATCTCAAAATTTTGATTGGATATGTTTGGGGAAAAGGTGGTCGTGACAGGGTAGTTAGCTGCCCTCCAATCACTTTCGACTATTAAAAAGGGCACTAGCCCTTTGAATTTCTAATCGAATGAGCCTATTTTGAAGTTTCTACGACAAAGATTTCTATAAAAAACCTTAAATGCCCCCAGGCCACAGCTTACAACCATTGCCCTGAGGGCTCTGGGGGAGTATCCTTCTCAAAAACACAATTTCTATTTAGAAATCAACTACGCTGAACAAGATGGCTATCTCAAAATTTTGATTGGATATGTTTAGGAAAATGGTGGGCGTGTAAGGGGTGTTAGTTGCCTTCCAATCACTTTCGACTATTAAAAAAGGCACTAGCCATTCCAATTTCGAATCGAATAAGCCCTTTTCCAAGTTTCTACGACAACTCCATCGATACGAAGTGCCCTGGTCTAAAGGAAAGCTAAACCCCCAAAAAACAACAGTTTAAATATCGTAAACGCAATGAAAACTACTCTACGCATTCCATTTCTTAATAGCGGTCCCTTTGAAAATAACCGGTCTCTGTCGCGTTTCGTCTGTCATTGCATGACTGGTTTCCTTGCATAGTATATAAAAGTGACCATCAAATGCACTAGTACCCTTAATTTTATAATAATACGGATACGTCTTTATTTTTTGTTTTTTTTTCTTTTCCCCAGGGGTGATCGTATCGACCCAATGGTCCTAGAATATCGCGGGGGGGCTCATTCGAACGGAAATTAAAAGTTCTAGTTACCTTTTTAAGTGACCAAAAAATGGAGGGCAACTAGGCCCCCTCCCACGTTCATTTTTTCCTAAAATCACCCGATTAAAATTTTGAGACAGCTATTTTGTTCAGCATGGTCGAAAAATATAATAACTGTGTCTTTGAGGACGATTAATCCACCACAGTTCCCAGGGGAAGGGCTGCAAGTTATAAACTTCGGCCAATGTTCACATATTGTATTGGTTATTGGTAAATATATATACGTTTTCAGGGGGAATTTTTGCGGGTAGTGGAGGGGTGGGTCGGGGGTTACATGGGAGGATCTTTCCATGGGGGAAGGGGCATTGCTATGAAGTGGGCACCGGATTTCTCAACATTATTTAAAAAACGATCAGAAATTAAATTTAAAAAAACAAGTTTTTCGACTGAAAGTAAGGAGCAACATCAAAACTTAAAACGAACAGAAATTATTACGTATATGATTTGGTTCGACGCCTAATCAATACCCTGCTCTTTACGCTAAAGTTTTTTTTAGTACTTTCATAAGACCTATTTATTCTAATTAACGGCCTTTGTGATTAAGGTGTCATTCTTAAAGAATTATAACAAAATTTTCACTTTAGCGGAAAAAGCGAGGTGTTGACTAAGGGGCGAACCCCCTAATATACGCAATAAAAATATACGAATATTGAAGTTCATTACGTAAGTTAATTCGTAAATTACTTATATTTATTACTAATAAAAACGTTCGTAAATAAAATTAAACAACTTTCGAGAAAGCCATTTAACCCAAATAAGTAAAATTAATATGCAGATTTTGTTTTAATTATTCATGTACAGTGAGCCAAAATCAAAACCTGCATCAGTTAAAAAAGGATCAGAAATTAAATAAAAAAACAAGTTTTTTAACTGAAAGTAAGGTGCGACATTAAAACTTAAAACGAACAGAAATTATTCCGCATATGAAAGGGGCTATCCCCTCTTTACGCTAAAGTTTGACTCTTTCTCACAATTCTTATTTTTTAAAACAATAAAAAAAAACTTTAGCGTAAAGAGCGAGGCGTTGAGGAGGGGACAGCCCCTTTCATATACGGGATAATTTCTGTTCGTTTTAAGTTATAATGTCGTTCCTTACTTTCAGTTAAATGAAAAATTGTTTTTTTATTTAGTTTATCCGTTCAAAACCGGGTCGTGTTTCATAACCAAAATTTTATATTTTTGATTCAGAATACTGCGGATCCTAGTTTTTTTTTTTTTTTTTTTTTTTGTGTGTTTATAGTAAGTAGAATATAACCGAAGAATCGTAGTCTTGTGAATCTAAAATGCCAAATAGCCCTCTTCACTTGCCCCTTTTTCCCCAAAAATCCTGCGATTAAGATTTTGAGATAGATTTTTTTTTAAACATAGCTTAAAATCCCAAAACTATGCCTTTGTAGATAGTAAGAGCCCCCCCCCACCCGCCTTAGGGGATATGTCTTTACCGTAAAAAAAATGCAAACATTTTATGTATAGTATTTATTATTGGGAAGACTAAAGAAAGTTTTCGGGAAGAGCTTGTGCATGGCGTAAATTTCCATGGGAATGATTTTCCATGTAGAAGGAAATTTGTTGGGGTGAACTTTTCAGGATAAATTTTACACAGGGTGGATTTTACAGAATTCCGACACGAAATTCTTTTTATTTGTCTTACTTTCTCTTTGCCTGCTAAATTTTGCATTTGAAGGTGTTCCTGGAGAAGTTTTTAGCGTGTTTAGATTTCCAGGAAATAATATTTATGGAAGGGGATTTCCAGAGTGATTGGAAAAACGATTAGAACTTAGTCTTTTAAAATGAAGTTATGCTACGGAGAATTTTTCCGGCTGAATCTTCTGCAGGAAATTTTAAGGAGGGAGAAGGAGATTTTCCGAAGGAATGGAATTGTCCGGAAGATATAATACGGGGAAGGGGGTGTATTTACGTAGAAGGAACTTTACACGGAGAAGTTTCCCGAGAAGTGACGGATTTTTCCATGGAGGGTGAGCAAGATTTACCGCCACTGCTTAAAAACGATCAGAAATTAAATATAGAAAAAAGAAGGTTTTTTAAAACTAGAAGTAAGGAACAACATTAAAACTCAAAACTAGTACAAATTATTCAGTATATGAAGGGGTTGCCCCTTTCTCAAAACCTTGCTCTTTACGGTAAATTTTGACCGTTTTCCCCATTTTTTGAAAATCTGATCCTGAAACATAAGAGCCGCTTAAGTAAAATAGGAAGTTCTTTTTAAAATACTAAGAACTTTTACGTGAAGAGTAAGGTATTGAGGAGAGCTTTAACCCTTTCATGTAGAGACTTATTTCAGTTGGTTTTGACTTTTAATGTTGCTCCTTACTTTCAGTTGAAAAAACTTGTTTTTTACTTAATTACCTTATGCATCAAGCCTGGGCGAAAAAGTTCAGCAAATCTTACTCAAAATGACATTGAAGCTTGGTTTGAATCAATTAGATCATTTAGCAGTTGTATGAATTTTGAGGAAGATTTTATTGGTGGCAATTTAGAAAGCGGTATTTAGGGCATTCTATATCTTGTGGAAATCTTTATATTGACCAAACCCACGAACTGTTTGCGGAGTGCTTTATTGAGCATTATAATTCGATCTATAATGATCAAAAATTTTGGAAACTTCCAAAAACTTCCAGCCTTGGCAGAGCATGTTTTCAACTTTCTTGATCATTTTATACAGTTTGAGGAGGCCGTATTCGTAATCATTTCTATTAATAGAGGCTTAACGGAGGGGGGGGGGTGAAGAAGTCATTGAGATAAAAAAAACAATACCTTTTGAAGTATAAATGAAACCCAAAACGAAAAGAAATTAAATAAAGAATCAATGCAAACAAACATACAATAGATACTAATGTAAATGAATAATGAACCTTAAAACGAGTAAAACTTAAATTGAATATACAAATCAAGCTTGAAAGGAATAAAAATCACTACACACAACAGTTTGGGTATCACCTCCTTCTCTCACTGTAAAAGTCTAAAACCTGCTGCGTCATCGGCGGTTTACTGAAATCGAATTGTATTACAAATATTTTCTTTTGTACTTAATATTGAAAATAAACATTAAAATTACAGTAAAATTTTGAATTGATGAGCTTTCAGCAATTAATATCATTATACATCAAAATATTCAGTTTAATTTATTATTCTTTCTAAAATTGTTCAAGACCCCTAAGATTGTCCCCTTCCTTGACTGTAAAAACCTAAAGCCTACTGCGTCATTGGCGCTTCACTGAATACGAATTATATTACAAATATTTTCTGTCCCAGTTCATACAGCATTGAAAATGAAAATAAAATTACAGTGAAGGGAGATCTCGAACTGACGGATCTTTAAACAATTAAAATCATTGTATATCAAATATTCAATTTGATTTTGTTTATACTTTCCAAGACTGTTCAAGACACATATAGTTTTCAGTAAAGCGCCATGACGCAGTACGTTTTAGACTTTTACAGCGAGAGAAAGAGGGGATTTCAAACTCTTGTTTGTAGTGATTTTATTACGTTTCAAGCTTGATTTGCATATTTAATTTAAGATTCACTCGTTTTTAGATTTATTTATTCACTTAAATTAGTAGGCTATCTATTGTATGTTTGTTGGCACTGATTCTTTATTTAATTATATAAAAAACAAGTTTTTTTAGCTGAAAGTGAGGAGCGACATTAAAACTTAAAATGAGCATAAATTATTCCGTATATGAAAGGGGCTGTCCCCTCCTCAACGCCTCGCTCATTACGGTAAAGTTTGACTCTTTCTCGCAACTCTATTTTTTAGAACAATAAAATACTTTAGCGTAAAGCGCCAGGCGTTTAGGGGGGGGGCAGCCCGTTTCATATATGGAATAATTTCTGTTCGATTTGAGTTTTAATGTCGCTCCTTACTTTCTGCTAAAAAAAAACTTAGTTTTTTTTATTTAATCTCTGAACGTTTTTTAATTAATTCAGCTTTGATTTCGGCTCACAGTACATGAATAATTAAAACAAAATTTGCATATTAATTTTTTTTTTTGGCTAAATGGCTGTCGCAAAATTTTGTTCTGACGTAACTTACAAATTAACTTACGTAACGAACTTCTATATTCATATATTTTTATTACGTATATAGGAAGTTCGCCTCCTAGTCAATACCTCAAACTTTGCGTTAAAGTTCAAATTTTGTTCCAATTCTTTAAGAATGATCCCTTAATCACAAGGGCCGTTAATTAGAATAAATAACTGTGATGAAAGTACAAAAAAATATAGCATAAAGAGCAAGGTAAAAACTAAGGTGCGAACCCAATCATATACGTAATAATTTCTGTTGGTTTTAAATTTTGATGTGCCTCCTAGTAGTGAGGGGGTTCCAGGTTCTATGACGCCCATACAGACTACTCTTTTCTTCCATAAGTTCGAGGGTTCAAGAATGTTTAACGGCGATTTCCTCTTTTGGTGACCAGGTGTCGCAATTTAAGGTGAAATTCCCGCCCAGGCAAGGTTTGGCACGACCAGGTATCACAATTTTAGGTGAAATTCCCAGGTGTTTCAGCTACTTGGGATGTGGTCCGAATAATAGAAAAGTAGCAATAAAAAGTGAAGTTCCTAGCCCCTTGCACCTGTTTCTAGGCAAAATTCCCATTTCTGACAACAGTTCAACGTCCTTGGCAAGAAATCAAAGGTTAGATTAGGTCAGGTGTTTTTTCTATGACAAGTCCCCTTTGGTTTTCTGTGACATTCCTCTGACGTCAGGCGACACAACCCCGTTTCAAGCGCATATTACACCAGGCGACACACCCTCGCCTTTAAAGGGTCAGATAAGCGGAGCTACCAACCCCTCACACCTATGCAATTCGGTTAACGGTTCTATTAAAGGGAACAAGTTGCTAAGACTCCTTGACACACCCCTTTGGACTCCAATGACGTCATACAACCTACCTCATTTCAAACAGACCGGTCTAATATGTTTGAAGCAATTTTGTGTAACCCCACCACAGGAACCCATGAGGGAATCCCCGCTTGTAGCTCACACCTTACGTAACTATTGTGCAACACTGTCTTGAGGTACTTTTTTTCACCCGAAACCCCCAAAGCGTTCTAATTTCATTAACTTAATGGCCGTACACGCTTTATTTAAGGTCACGTAATGATTGGGCATACATCACTGTCAGATAATACCATTTTGACATTTTTCACCCAAAAGCCTCAAGACATTTTACTTTTTGGCGTTTCGATTTTTGCTCTAAACACCTTTCATATTTTTTTCTAGAGGTCTTGACCCCACCAGGACTCGAAAGGTCATTCCCTTCCAATTGTACTGCGTCCAAAGCAAGTCGTCCATGAAATCATTTCCAATATTTTGTATCTTGAAACATATTCTAAAAATAAACTATTAGAAGCAAGAAGATTCCCCATTTTTTGGCACTCGTTAGAACGGCGTGTTTACTGCCAAACTTGGCACGCACTTGGAAAACATCTAGTTTCAGGGGACATTTTTTCTCAAGGTATTTTTTAGCAATAAAGGGGAAATGCGTGTTCAAATTACGTAAACACCTAGGTATGAGAGACGCATCACAAACAATAAATCTTAAAAACACAGACATTTTAAATAAAAACAAATTGGCAAGCAATAAAATATAAAAAAAGAAAGCTAAAAAAAACACGGCGAAAAATAAAAGATGAAAATGCCATATTATCATCTACGCAAAAAGAACCATCTATTAAAGAAAGCCGGGGTTTCTAGCCTGCAATCCCAGAGGGTAGGGGAGGGGGGAGTGATATTAGATGCAATTTAAGACATATTAAGAACTGCTAATGAAAATACCCATTTTATGGAATACCTGTTAGATTTTCATCTCTTCCAGGGGAAAAATTCCTTAATGCCCCCACCCTAACTTTTAAGCTGTAGTTCAATCCAAAATGACATTACATGACCCTCTCCCCAACCCCAACAAGACTTTCTTCAGGCATTTCCTAATAAAAATTATGGTTCTAAATCCCATGATTCAAGTTTTTGCAACCCAGCCCTATGCCCCGCAAAACACCACACACTGCCATGGCATTTCACCCATGTGACACCCCCCATCCCCTGGGTGACCTGATATTAGTGATAAATTTAAACCATATTAAGAGGTATTATTGAAAGACTTTTAACGAAATGCACCATTTTATTGAGAATTGTTAGATTTAACTCCCCCTGTAGCAAAAAATTCATTTAATACCTCCAGCCTGATCTTTAAGCTCTAGAGTATACTATTCCTAGGCAATGCATACCACCTTGATAAATTATGGATGATACACCCCCTTGACATCGCTACATCTCTCCAAAGAAATATTTCAGGCATTTTCCAATAAAAATTATGGTTCTAAGTCCCACGATTCAAGTTTTTGTAACCCAAGCCATTCCTAATGCCCCACAAAATACTCCGCACCACCATGACATTTCACCCATGAAACACCACCCCCCTCCATCCCCTGGGTGACCTGATATTAGTGATATATTTAAACCGTATTAAGAGGTTTTATTGAAGGACCCATAGTGAAATGTATCATTTCATTGAGTATTCTTTGATTTGATTCCCCCTCTAGTGAAAAAATTCATTTAACACCTCCCATCTTATCTTTAAGCTTAAGAGTATACTAGTCAATGACAATGCATACCAACTTCTTAAATTATGGAGGATATTAACACCCCCATGTCACCGCTACAAATCCCCAAAGAAATCTTTCAGGCATTGCCTAATAGAAATTATGGTTCTAAATCCCGTGATTCAAGTTTTTGCAGCCTGGCCCAATCATGATGCCCCACAAAACACTCCACACTTCCCTAGCATTTCACCCAAGTGACACCCCCCCACCTCCTGGGTGACCTGCTATTAGTGAGATTTCCCATTTTTGGCACTCGTTGGAATGATGCGTTACTCTCCCAATTTGATAGAGTCCGGGGGACATTTGCTCTCAAGATATTAATAAAGGAAAATGCATGTCTTAATCATGCTAAGGAATACATGTTAAAAACACAGACAATTTAAACAAAAACAAATTGACAAGCAATACAACATAAGAAAAGACAGCTAAAAAACACGACAAAAAATAAAAGGTAAAAATGTCATATTATCATATACGCAAAAAGAACCATCTATATTAGAAAACCAGGGGGCTTCTAGCCTGAAACCCCAGAGGGTAGGGGAGGGATAGCGCTACTACACGAAACTTGAGACATACTAAGAACATTTAAGGGGATACCCCTTTTTCATTAGAATAAATTCATGGATATTTCACAATATCCTAACAATATTTACTAGCTCCCACCTAGTAGCCTTCATTTTCAGAGGTTGCATTGATAATAGATGTAGTTTTTAGGCTTTATTGTAGCTTTAAAAGGATGAAGAATAGCATGCGCAATTTAAGGAAAGACGAAGGGAGAGGACTCCAGGGGATTGGGCCGTCTCTGGGGGAGGGGAGCCGTTTTCTTGGTCACCGGCTCAACACTGTTTTTATTTAATTTTTTTATCGTTACGCAAAGCGGTAATTTTCAAGCATACATTTATTTTTATCCAGCCTCCATCCGCTAAGGTACGGACCTGCTCACTGCTCACCTCCAAGGAAGGGTCCAGTCCCCCGAGCGGTTTGTCTCAGCCCGCCGCACTCCCGGGGCACATTATTTCAGCAAAAAATCAAAATTCACAAAGGATTGAAATTCTTGTTCCCGCCCATCCCGTGCGCTGTGGGGGAGTTTTGTCAGTATCCCCTCATTCCAGGGACGGAATCCGACCGTCCCACACGATGCAGGAGAGTTTGCTCAATGTTGACCCATTCAAAGGGGACAAAATCCGGACTTCAGCTAAGCAATAAAGGAGGTTAAAAATGGTCTTGCCCGAGATAACATAAAATGTAGCAATAATATGGAGGTTATGATAGAATTTCTAGTATATGACCACCTCTAAAATTGCATCATCCCAGTTTCTAGGGCTCAGCTAGCAAGATTCTTGCACTGGCAAGATTCTCACCCTCGGCAAAATTCCCGCCAATAATACATTGTTTTTCTTGAAGATTCCCAGGATTTGCGTGACCTAGTCTAATATGAATGATGCAAGTGCATCTCGTAAGCTAGACTAAAAGGATCCTCTGGACCCCCCCCCCCGAGAACAGCACATACGCCGGTGGTACGTATTAACGGCTGTGCACATAATAAGCAAAGATATGGAATACACTGCCTTGCTTGGTTTTAATATTTCGTAGTGACAAGATACATTCGTTTCTCATTTAATGCTTTGTAAGACCGTTAGAGATTATGACTTTTTTCCCTGGAACACCAACCATTATTGGGTTTGATGTTGCTTGACAATAGGCAATAATAACGTTCTGCTACGGCTATGAAACAAGTCATCATCGGTGTAAGAGTCTTCTAACATTTGATACATACAAACACCCACAGACACTTTCTTAGAAGTAGCATTTTTCGTTATGATGACAACATATCTGCTAGAAGTAACAATCTTTCTGTCAAACATACACAATTTTTCTTAGAAATAGAATTTTTCGTTATGATAACAAGTTTTCTGCCAGAAGTAGCAAGTTCTCTATAACACTTAAAAGATTTTCCCTTCGAAGTATCAACTTTTTTCCTTAAAACTCACATACTTTTACTTAACACACTCAAATTTCTCTTAGAAGTAAAATTTTTTCACCAGTGATAACACGTTTTCTGTTCGAACTAGCAAAATTTCTGACAGTGATACCAAATTTTTTTCTTAGAAGTAACAATTTTTCGTTATGGCAACAACTTTTCTGTCAGGAGTAGCATGTTTTCCTTCACACTAACAAATTGTCTCATCGAAGTAACCACATTCTTCCTTAATACTAACAAACTTTTACTTAACACAAACAGATTTTCTCTTGGAAGTATCAACTTGTCTTTACTTAATACTAACATCATTTTACTTAAAACACTCAAATTTCTCTTAGAAATAACATTTTTCGTCACTGATAACACGTTTTCTGTTCGAACTAGCAAGTTTTCTGTCAGATACCAAATTTTTCTTAGAACTAACAATTTTTTTGTTTGTGATTAAAAGTTTTCTGCCACAAGTAGCAAGTTTTCAAGCAGAAAACGTGTTATCACTGACGAAAAAATATTACTTCCATGAAAAATCTGGGTGTGTTAATTAAAATTTTGTTATTATTAAGGAAAAAAGTTGTTACATTGGAGAGAAGATTTGTTATCTTTGACGGAGAACTTGGTGCTTTTAGAAGAAATTTATTACTTCTAAGAGAAACCTGTTTCTTCTAAGAAAAATTTGGCATCTTTGACAGAAAACTTGCTACATTTAACATATAACTTCTTATCACTAATGCAAAATTGTTACTTCTATGAGAAATTTGATACATTTGACGGAAAACTTGGCACTATTAGAAGAAATTTGTTACTTCTATGAGAAATTTGAGCGTGTTAAGTAAAAGTTTGTTAGTATTAAGATAAAATTTTTTTACTTCGAAGAGAAAATTTGTTAGTGTTAAGGAAAAAATGCTACTTATGACAGAAAAGTTGTTGTCATAACGAAAAATTGTTACTTCTAAGAAAAAATTTCGTATCTCTGTGAGAAAAATTGCTAGTTCGAACAGAAAACGTTATCACTGATGAAAATGTTACTTCCAAGAGAAATTTGAGTGTGTTAAGTAAAAGTTTGTTATTTTTAAGAAAAAACGTTGATTAAAAGTTTGTTTTAAGGAATAAAGTTTTAAAGAAAAAGTAAAAGTTTGTTACTATTAAAGGGAAAAAGTTGTTGCTTGGAAGAGAATATTTGTTAGTGTTAAGGAAAACTTGCTACATATAGCGGAAAACTTTTTATCATAAACGAAAAAATTGTTACTTCTAAGAAAAATTTGGTATCTTTGACAGAAAACTTGCTAGTTCGAACAGAAAACGTGTTATCAGTGACGAAAAATGTTATTTCTAAGAGAAATTTTAGTGTGCTAAGTAAAATGATGTTAGTATTAAGGAAAAAAAGTTGATAGTATAAACAAATTCATGATGAATTTTTAAGTTTTCACGACCCCCGCCAAGAATATAAATCCTGGATACAGCCCTGATTGTGATAGAACTGTGACAACAACATTCTTTTATAAAATGATGTTTCTCTTTGAAAAATTTTTGGACATAAAGTTTCATATTCGTATACTGATCTTTATTTGGAAATCCCGAAATCTTAAATTCATTTTCCAGAAATCGTTCATTCCTCCTTGTCTGCAGACTGCTACCGACTTTTTTGGCCGTCCGACTGTGAAAACAAAAATAGTAGCTAACAGAAAATGGTAGTTAATAATTTTCAGAAGTGTATTAATTGGGCGAGGAGTTAACAAATAATAATACAAACTTCAAGAGCTATTCCCTTTTTGAAGACATTCGCAGGAGCCAATAAAAGAATTTGGGAGATGTAAGGAGTAATAACAGTCATGGACTCTCTGTCAATGTTTAAAGGAATTCCCTTTCCGAGGATATTCGCAGGGGCCAATCAAAGAAATTGCGAGGCGTAAGGAGTAATAACAGTCATGGACCCTATCAATGTTTAGCGGAATTCCCTTTCCAAAGATATTCGCAGGAGCCAATCAAAGAATTTGGGAGGTGTAAGGAATAATAACAGTCATGGAATCTCTATCAATGTTTAGTGGAATTCCCTTTCCGAAGATATTCACTGGAGCCAATCAAAGAACTTGGGAGGGGTAATGAGTTATAACAGTCATGGACTCTCTATCAATGTTTAACGGAATTCCATTTCCAAAGATATTCGCGGGAGCCAATCAAAGAATTTGCGAGGCGTAAGGAGTAATAAAAGTCATGGACTCTCCACCAATGTTTAGTGGAATTCCCTTTCCAAAGATATTCACTGAAGCCAATCAAAGAATTTTGGAGGTGTAATGAGTTATAACAGCCATGGACTCTCTATCAATATTTAGCGGAATTCCCTTTCCGAATATATTCACTGGAGCTAATCAAAGAATTTGGGAGGGGTAATGATTTATAACAGTCATGGACTCTGTATCAATGTTTAGCGGAATTCCCTTTCCGAATATATTCACTGGAGCTAATCAAAGAATTTGCGAGGGGTAATGATTTATAACAGTCATGGACTCTGTATCAATGTTTAGCGGAATTCCCTTTCCGAATATATTCACTGGAGCCAATCAAAGAATTTGCGAGGCGTAAGGAGTAATAACAGTCATTTAGTCCCTATCAACGTTTAGCGGAAATCCCTTTCCAAAGATATTCGCAGGAGCCAATCAAAGAATTTTGGAGGTGTAAGGAGTAATAACAGTCATGGACTCTCTGTCAGTGTTTAGCGGAATTCCCTTTCCGAAGATATTTGCAGGGGCCAATCAAAGAATTTGCGAGGTGTAAGAAGTAATAACAGTCATGGACTCTCTATCAATGTTTAGTGGAATTCCCTTTCCGAAGATATTCACTGGAGCCAATCAAAGAATTTGGGAGGTGTAATGAGTTATAACAGTCATAGACTCTCTATCAATGTTTAGCGTTCTTCGTCTATCTATTTTCATCATGTTTGGTTGGAATTTCAGTTTTATAACATCGTGCTTAAAGTTTTTTAACAGCGATTTGGTTTGCGAGAGAAAATCGCTAACAGTACTAACTAAAAAGCTTGTCTTTGCTCGCGGAAACACAGGTGTTTGTAAAATTGTTAGTTACTAATTTAAGCTTAGATGGCAAACAACTGGCCCAATTCTGTTTAGCACTCCTAAGCCACGCTACTGGTCGGATAATGTTGTTACTATTTTTTTCTTCTGGTTCCACTTTTCTATCCACTTACCAATCCCCTATCTATCTACTTTCTGCTATCCATGTTACCACTTAATTATATATAATACTTGACCAATAGCACTAAAATGGTCTTCATTGAGTAATTATGGTGATATGTATTTTTGACAAGATTTGTGGGGTGAAAAAATACTTGATGGCACCATCAGTCCATCTACCCTTCTTTTTCTCTCTCTCTCTCTCTTTCCCTCTCTCTCTCTCTCTCTTTTTCTCTCTCTCTATGTCACGTTAGATAGTTCCCTCAGCTGCATCGCCGCAGTGATACTTTTATTACTTTCGTAAAAGGGAAAGCGAATTTTTTTAGGCCTGAATTATATAGCAGCTTAGGGTTGCTACCAGGGCAATATCCAGGATATTTATTTTGAATTGTTACAAAAACGAAACTTTAAAAGGCACATCAAATTAATTAAAATAAAAATTAACATTTAAATGGCGAAAAAGTAGGTGGCGAAAACATAAACAGTCATATAACAGTTAAATGTAAAAAATTTACTTAATGTTACAAATAGGAGTAGGGGAGAGGTATTACTCCGGAAGGGGCACCACTGCTGCCATCTATAATCGAGTCTGACGGTACAAGACCACACCTTTTTCTAGACCTGTTTGATGGTTTCATGGTTCTGTTCTGTTTGTTCGTTATATGGCTTGATGGTTATATTGTTTGATGTTGTTTCTGTTCTGTTTGTTGATGGTTATATGGTTTAATGGTTATATTGTTTGATGTTGTTTCTGTTCTGTTTTGTATGTTGATGGTTTGATGTTGTTTCATGGTTCTGTTTATTGATGGTTATATTGTTTGATGTTGTTTCTGTTCTGTTTGTTGATGGTTATATTATTTGATGGTTATATTGTTTGATGTTGTTCCTGTTCTGTCTGTAAGTCAACTGGTTTGATGTTGTTTCATGGTTCTGTTTGTTTGTCAATTTTTTTGATGTTTCTAAGCCTAATGGATACAGACGGGAGTTTACATCACTGTGAGATAAGAGTGTGTCTAACGGGACAGGATCAATGAAACCTATTTCTAGGTCAATATATTTCTCTTACATCGCAATTCAACCTTGAGATTTTACTTATAATGAACATGCTTTGTGGTTAAAGTAACCAATCGTTTCACGACACAATGGAGTAAACATCGAACATTGTAGACTTAAAAGCTTCACATATTTATAATGTGATTTCTGTTTAGTAATTTTTTTTTGGTTTTTCCAAATAAAATCATTTTTTATAGTCCCCCTACAATATATTCAAATTAAGGGTATACCCCCGCCCCCACCACTAAAAAAATATTTTTATTTTGTTTCAAATATGCTCTTTTTCCACTATGTAGCCCCATCTTACCTCCTCCCACCATTCATCACTAATTAATTCGTTCAAATGAAGTTATTACTCAAAAAGTGTCATTTTCACATGCATTTAAAACCACCAAAATAGAAGCAGCTCTCTTTTCGAAATAGACAAAGCTGGGTGTCAATATACCTCAAAAGGGGTAATTTGGTAAACAACTTTCGGGCCTGTCAGGTTAGGAAATTAACATAAACAAGGGTGGCTTAATCAGCTCAGTAAACCGGTTAAAACTTTAATTATCGCGCCCTCATCGTATGTACATCCGGCCTGCTAAATCTTGTAAATTTGCGCTTAAGCATAGCAATGGTTTCACAAAAAAGACGGTTTTTTTTGGTCAAATTCGTGACACATCTTTCTACAGTAAATATTATGAATTATAAGAGGGGATCAGGTGATTCTTATAATAAATATTTTCATATAGTAAATTTAGTGCTTCCATTTTGAGTACTCAGTGTTTATATGGGGGGCGGGGGTGTTGGTTTAGTGAAGTGTGGGATCCATTTAAATGATCTAAATTGATACATCCCTTGACCCTAGAGGATTAATGATAGTTTTAAAATACAGCTCATTTTGCTTTAAATGCGTTGCATCTCTAGGCATGTAGTTAAATTTTTCTAAAAGGTAAAAATAGGAACAGTTATTTCTAACTCATGACTACTTTTTGACGGGTTTATTTCCCGCATGGAGTGTATTTAATTTTTTTTCTAAATGGTAAAAATAGGAGAATTTACACCATGGAGCTACTGACTGTCGCAGTGTATTTCTTCGCAAATTTTACTTTTTGCTTTGCTGAAAAGGAGGGACTTACCTGAAAGCGGGAGGTGGTTCTTTGGGCAATAGCAGATGCTTTCTAGACAAAATTATGCCTTCCAATAAATTTTGTTTTTCTTCTGCAGAAGGGGGTACTAATTTGTCTTCTGTAAAAAGGGGACTTCATTTTATACTAAATTTTCTCTTCTTTTTAAGGACAATTTTGAGCAATGCCTTCCTCTTGAAAAGAGGGCTAGGGTCCAAGATAAAAACTCTGCGAGGGCGTCAGTTGTACAGTATGGCCGTTGGCCAAGACCTTCAGCTCAGTGTACCACGCATATGCATGGCTATGACATTGCTGGTCCGTCCACCCCACCTCTACAAGCGTTGCCGGGCCCTTCACGACCAATGCCCTCCATACAAGGCGAGAATGAGCCTCCTTCAACCCTCATCATGCAAGCTGCAAATCTTAATATAAGTTTTATATTTTATTCCTCGCTAATGATTTTTCTCCCAAGTCAATTTTAAGGTTAGAGATTTTACCGTTAGACATAATTCCAGATTGTAATTTGCGTAATAAAGGCTTCGATAAGAGATGTGAGACATAACGGTTCCCATTTTATCATTCGTTCCGGAAAATCTTGAAAATAACACTTGCATTAACGGACGTAAGGTCAAAGTAGATTGGTTTATACACATTGAAAATAGACTTTTCAGGAGATGATCTGAATGAGTTAGACTAGCAAGTAAAGACCCCGTTTTTTTCCCAAAGCAGATAAAAAATATTCATATAAAATTTTTGGGGAGTTGATTGAACAAAATAAAAATCTTCTATGTCTCGTTTAGATTGTAAATATGTTATAACACTAATCCATATTGGGAGGGGGGTTATTAAATTGGAAATTTCAGGATATATAGAGTAGGGAACAGTGAATTAACCGAATAATACTATGTGCATATAGATACTACTACTACAAAGTGTGTTTTTTAAAGCATATGTTTTTAAATGATATGAAAATAATAATCCAATTTTAAAAATATGGTGGTTTAAACACTTTCAAAGTAAGCTATTTTTTTATAGGTTGCATTGGTTCCATATGCGCTATATGCTCCGCTAGCTGAAGAAACAAGTCATGAAATGATCCAACTTTAACCACAAAAGGAGTTCCGTGACAATCAGCTCACTGAAATACCGGCTATTGACGATAATGAATGGCGTTGTAAATTCTTACGTTTTGGTGATGTTAATGTTAATTTAGACGTTATAGCTTCTGACATTGACAATTTATTGTGTAATTATTTAGATGTAGACGATAGTACACTTGAACAAGGCATTGCAGTTAGTTCAGTAGGCAATTTACAATGGCAAAGCCCGAATACAATACACATTTTAGATAATTTTACTAGAGACCTAAATGAGAATCCTTTCCCCTCTGATTTAATGAATATAGTTTCTATTCAATCAAATTTAATTGAAAATGAAATGGCTTGGGTAGTTTCTCACAGCCCTATTGTTGGACAAAGTGGGGGAGGGGTGGTGATGATGATATACGAGGAGAAGAGGGTAATGATATACAATTCACGACACTAATAGAATTTCAACAAACAAATTCGATACTGAATACAATTGTCGTTTATACTGCAACTGTTGGGGATCTGTTTAGTTCACTTATGAAGGGAAATATTATAACCAAACCCATTTATATCGTTCATGAATATGTAGAAAAATTTCGTGCAGTTTTAGAAAACTAGATTGAGATGTGGGGGAGTAGGGACTCCATTAACTCATTAGTTGTTTTAAAAATATTTTATCTGAATGAGGGACACAGTGAAGTGTACGACCACTATGTACATACCAAGATGTTTGTGGTGTATCCTAAACTGGAGAATTATGAGACTGATTTTATGCACTGGATTGACAATATTATCGCTCATCTCGAGAATTATTACGAGAAAGGGAGTGGGTCTTTGGTTTTATTTATTGAAAATCTAAGTGTAAATATACGTAAATTTAAAATATATTTGTTTTAAGAGGGGGACATAGGGAAACGGGTAAAGTTTTAAAATATAATCTTGATTTAGAAGGATGTCAGGGCGTTCAACGAATCTATTTCAAAACAGTTCAAAAATGTTTCATGTACGCTTTCCTCATATCAGCTTTCGAACCTCTACGAGAAGAAACTTCAAAGAAAAATTTGGAATACTGGGCTGTGCATGGGAAGGAGGGGTCTGATTTTTCCACAGTAGATTTCTCTTGTTTAGAAGAAAAATTTCCAATAACACTCAGGTCGATAGATATTTTCGAACAGGTCAACGCCCATTTAAATATTGGTGTTATTGTGCTGCAATACGTAACAGAATTTCAAGAGGTTATTCGTTCTATAAAATTTTTAATATTCCCAGTAAGGGCCTCGTCGATTGAATCGGTGAAACCTTGGGTTTGGTTGTTGTATACACCGCCTAGTGAATCCAATTCAATTGGCAATTTCAATCCTATTACAGACATTAGTAGAGTTCAGGGGGAGGGTAAAAAGGGGGGGGGACGTTTATACTTTCTAACATGCGTGTCCCAATTTCGTAGTGAATTAAAGCTACAAAATCCCATGAAGCATTGCAGGCGTCATTGATATCAATCGGTTGAAACAGTTTTGGGTGACAGAGCCATCTTGAGATTTAAAAATTTTCAGAATACGCTCCTGCAAAGTGATAAAATAAGTTTGGATTGTGAACTTAGGCTAGTGAATATGAATGACCCCCAATTTCCGAATCGAATCAAAGAAAATCAAGCTATTGCGGTTTCTATGTCGATGCACAAAGATACAGCTCTAAAACTATGAAATTGTTGGAAATAGTTGAAAAATTGGATGAGAATGAGTGCGTGATCAAGGCATTGACTAAATTAATTTTCACTACAAATGGAGCTATTTCCCGTTTAAGAAATACTCACTACACAATGTTATTGTCAGCAGAGGATCGTCTGGAGATTAAAAATCAGACAATATGCTGGGTTTGTAAAGGGGAATTTGAAGGGGAAAGGGACTCAGGGGAAAAGGGGGGGGCAGGGGACAGTCAGGGACCATAATTACTTGTAGCGGGAAATATCGTCAAGGGATAGTAATTTTCGTAGTATTACACATCAATCGTGCAATTTGAATGTAAGCCAGCAGTTTTTTATACCGGTTTTCATTAACAATTCAAATTATGATTTAAAATTTATTTTACCGGCTTTGGCACGTATAAACAGGGAGAATGGGGAGCAGATACTCCATGGGTAAATAACTCATTTACCTACAATATTATCCCTAAATCTGATGAGAAGCTGGTGCTTTTAGTGTTGAAATGGCAGGTAGTGGATAATGGACATACGTGCTGAAATAAAGTCCGGTTTTTAGATTCATATAGTTACTTTCCCACGGCTCTGGGTCAACTCATTCAAGTGCAGAAAAGCGACAATTTTGATAGTTTTCCTCTGCTTAAACAGCGCTTTCCAGACAGTGAAATGCATGACTTGCTGACCTGTAAAGGCATATATGCATATGACTATTACTGCTCTGTCACACGGTTAAATAAGTAGAAACTACCCTCAATTGGAGCATTGTATAATTCACTTACCAACACTGAATGCACTGCCGAAGAACAAAAATTTGCTAAGAGGGTTTTGGATAAGGGTAATTGTAAAAATGGTTGGGATTATTGTAGAATATACATGGCCATTGATGTGTTAGCTCTTTTAGATATTGTCTGTAATAAAACAGATCAAATTTATTAAGAATTTGGATTAGATATTGGCTATTATTTTTCCACTCCTCTCCTTGTCATGGACTTGATTCTAAAAATTAGTAGGGAGGAAATAGGATTGATCACTGATGTTGATCAACACCTTTTGTTAGAAAGATCGATGAGAGGTGGGTATGTTTTTCATGAAGATCGCGTTCTAACAACGGATCCAACTGGCCAAGACACCGGTGTAAAGTCTAATGCAGTTTTTTTACATGAACTCATTGTACCCTTCGGCAATGTCAAGCTGCTGTTTACCATGTGGCAATTTTTAATGTTTTGAGAATCCTTGTGAAATCCTCAACTTTCATACCGTCGAGGACAATGGGCCACAAGGATGGTTCTTTGAAATTGACGGGCACATACCATTGGAACTTCACGGTTCAGTAAAAGATTTTGTATTTCCGTGCGTCAATAGACCTGTGACCAAGGACTCTTTGAGCCCATACAATCGGTCTTTGGTCGAGGATATGGGCATGCACTGGACCCCGTCCAAGCCTAAATTAATTGCAGATCTGAACCCGAAACAGAATATTGTTGTTCACCTTGTACTTTAGTGATGGATGATGAGCAATGGTATCAAGGTACACAAAAATACACAGGGCCCTGTAAGTCAATCAGAAACCCTACTTGAAAACGCTTATTGACACTTTTGTCAGTAAAAGGTCACAGGCAAAAAGTAAAGTTGAAAAAGAAACGTACAAACTTGTTTTAAATTCAGCTTTTCAAAAAATGTGTGAAAGCGTACGAAACAGATCACGTTGTGACGTTATAATATACCCCAATGAATGTGCACGAATTATTTCCGACCCCAATTTTACGATATTCACTAGCATAGAGCTGAATATGGTTCTTCTACACAGAAAAAAGAGAAATGTTATACTGAACAAGAATATAGCGGGTGACAGTTCAGTACTGGAAATTTCCAAAAAATACTCATGTTGTCGTTCTTTTACAATGTGTGCAAGGTACAATGACCAAGGGAGAGGGAGGTTCAAGTTTACTATGGGGACACAGATTCTCTGCTGTTAAAAGGTAAAACCGAGTATTTATTAAATGATTTGGAAAAAGGGGTGCACATCAGCTCGCAGATGGACTAAACTAACTAGAATGAGAGCATCTACCCCGAGTTGGTTAAACGCCAGGCCTCCAATCAAATTAATGTTAAAATCAGAGACATGAAGTGATTTAATATCCAATGGGATGTTCCCCGGTCCTAAAGTTTACTGTATGGAAACACACGGCAAGGATATGAAACAAGCGTGTGAAGGGGTTCCTACAAACTTTGTAAAAATAATTTCGAAATGAGTGTCTACAAAAACTGTGTAGATATTTGTCTAGTTCCAAGAGCAAAAGTGCTAGCAACTCGCTCTCTACAGTATAGAAAATATAATCTTAGAGTGGAAAAAATGCCTTGTCATGTATATCCGATAAAGTCTATTTGCTCGAGAATGATGTAAAAGTTCTCCCCCACGGCCATTATCGAATTTCAGATCGAGTTGAATGTGTAGACTATCGAAACCAACTCAATCTGGATAAGTTAACTTAAGTATAAAAATGGGGTTGGGAGGGGGATAACAACAATTTGCAACAGCAGCTATTGTATACAGTTTGTTTTTCAGCTTCCCAAGCGGCCTCAGGGGGTTGGGGGGTCCCACCCACGGCCAGCCTTCGGCCCGTAGCCCCAGAAGGGATGGGCGGGTGGTGAGGTTTCGGGGGGAATTCTCATCCTTTAAATTATTAGTCTAGAAATTCAACTGTGCTGCTATCTTTCATGCTGTATTTTAATATGTTTTTTGTCAAAAAGTGAGACATATTGTTATTATTGTTGTATTTTAAGTTGTTTTTGTCAATAAAGAAAAAAAATATTGTTTTTGTTGTTTTTGTTAACGTTCTAGGCAGATCTAATGTAAAATTATTATTTATTCATTAGACAAATATGGTTTACAGTTGGTTGTAGTCCAACTGTTGTCAACAGTAGCAGTATGTATTAATTTAAAACACCATTAAGGTCGTTTGTGTGTGGCCCGTCAATGTCGGGAAAACGATACTTTTAGCTAAAAATAATTAAAAATTATAATAAAATGTTTTTGGTAAACCAAAGAAAATTTATTATTGCTATAGTATTTTTGGCAAGAATCAAATGATCAAATAAAAGCTATTGCCAGTGCCACGTCCATGTCAACAATTCATACAGGGACTTGATGTTTTCAATATTATTGAACCATATTCACGACTGATTATTGATGATATAGCTGAATCAATTGAACAGTTCTCACAAGAAATGCTGCAACTGTTTACCATTTGCTCTCACCATAAACACATTTGCATAACCCTAGTTCTACACAATCTGTTTCATCAGAGCAAATGCATGAGAACCCATTGTTTGAATTGCACCGTCTATATGGTCTAACGAGTTGTTCGTGATTCAAGTTCTCTAATAACTCTCAATAAGCAAATGTATCCAGGTGCCCCCAAATTTCTACTTTCAGCATACCGTCAGGCGACAAATTAGCCCTATGGGTACATTTTGCTAGATCTTAATCAGAATACATCCGAGGATCTACGTGTAGACACAGATACTTTTGACAAAGAAACTACTGTATATCTTCCAGTGAAAAGTAGAAAACGCTATTAGTTGCCATCATGACACTGAAGAAACTACACGAAAATAGACATTTATTTTCCGTCCAAGGCACTTCAAAACCATCACTCAGGCAAGCCATACTCAAACTTAAGCGTGTCAATCTGTGTCCCCTTAGTAAACTTGAACCTCCCCCTCCCTTGGCCTTTGTACCTTGCACACATTATAAAAAAAAAGACAACATGAGTTTTTTGGAAATTTCCAGTGCTGAACTGCCCCCCCGCGATATTCTTGTTCAGTACAACATTTATCTTTTTTCTGTGTGGAAGAACCATATTCGGCTCTGTACTTGTGAATGTTGTAAAATTAGGGTCGGCAATAATTCGTGCACATTCATTGGGGCATATTACGACGTCACAAGGTTATACGTTTCGCATGCTTTCACATATTTTTCCGAAAGCTAAATTTAGAATTAGTTTGTACATTTCTTTTTCGACTTTACTTTTTGCCAGTGACCGTTTACTCACAAAGGTGTCAATAAACGTTTTCAAGTAGGGTTTTTGATTGAATTGCAGGGCCCAGTGTACTTTTGTGACCTTAAAACCAATGCTCACCATCCGTCGCAAAAGTACATGGTGAACAACAATATTCTATTTAGGGTACAGATCTGCAATTAGTTTCTGCATGGAGGGGGTCCGGTGCATGCCCTTATCCTCGACCAAAGACCGATTGTATGGACTCAAAGAGTCTTGGGTCACAGCTCTATTGACGCACAAAAATAAAAAATGTTTTACTGAATCGTGAAGTTCCAATGGTATGTGTCCGTCAATTTCAAAGAAACATCCTTGTGGCCCGTTATCATCGACGGTGTGAATGTCGGGGATGTCACAAGGATTCTCAAGATATTTATAATTGCCACATGGTAAACAATAATGAGACATTACCGAGGGTTACAATGACCTCATGTCAAGAAAAACAGCATTAGACTTTAAATCAGTGTCTTGGCCAGTTGGATCCGTTGTTAGAACGCGATCTCCATGATAAACATACCCACCTCTGATCGATCTTTCTGCAAAAAAAGTTTTGATCCACATCAATGATCAACCCTATTTCCTCCCTGCTAATTTTTAGAATCAAGTCCATGACAAGGTGAGGAGTGGACAAATAATAGCCAATATCTAGTCCAAATTCTGAATAAATTTGATCTGTGTTTTTGCAGACAATATCTAAAAGAGTTAACACGTCACTGGCCAAGTGCATTCTACAATAATCCCAACCATTTTCACAATTATTCTTAGCCCAAACCCTCTTGGCAAATTCATATTCTTCGGCAGTGCATTCACTATTAGTAAGTGAATTATAGAATGCTTCAATTGGGGCTATTTTTTCCTCATTTAATTGTGTAACAGAGCAGTAATAGTCATATGCATATATGCCTTTACAGCTCAGTAAGTCATACGCTTCACTGTCTGGAAAGTGCTGTTTGAGCAGAGGAAAACTATAAAAATTTTCGCTTTTCTGCACTTGAATGAGTTGACTCAGAGCCTTGGGAAAGAAATTATATGAATCTAAAAAAAGATTTTATTCCAGCACGTATAACCATTATTCACTACCTGCCATTTCAACTCTAAAAGCACCAGCTTCTCAGCAGATTTAGGGATAATATTGTAGGTAAATGAGTTTTTTACCCATGAACTATCTGCTCCCTCTCCCTCCTTGTGCATACGTTCCAAAGCCGGTAAAATAAATTTTAAATCATAATTTGATTTGTGAATGAAACCGGTACAAAAAACTGCTGGCTTACATTCACATTGAACGATTGATGTGCTACACCACGAAAATTACTACCCTGACGATATTTCCTGCCACAAGTGATTATGGTCCCTGACTTTCCCCTTCCCCCTCTTTTACCTCTATTCCCTTTCCCTTTAGTCCCCTCTTCAAATTCCCCCTTACAAACCCAGCATATTGTCTGATTTTTAATCGCCAGATATCCTCTGCTGACAATAACATCGGGTAGTGTGTATTTCTCAAACTAGAAATAGCTCTATTTGCAATGACAATTAATTTACTCAATGCCTTGATCATGCACTCATTCTCCTCCAATGTTTTGACTATTTCTAACAATTGCATAGGATTAGAGCTGTATCTTTTGTGCATGGGCATAGGAAACCGCAATAGCTTGATGTTCTTTGATTCGATTCAGAAATTGGGTGTCGTTCAAATCCACTAGCCTAGCTTCACAATCCAAACTTATTTTATCGCTTTGTGGGAGCCTATTCTGAAAATTTTTAAATCTCAAGATGTCCCTGTCACCCGAAACCGTTTCCACTGATTGATATCCATGAAGCATGCTATGCTTCATGTGATTTTTTAGCTTTAATTCACTACGAAATTGGGAGAGACATGTTGGACAATAGAAACGTACACCCTGCCCATTTTTAACCTCCCTCAGAACTCCACTAATATCTGTAATAGGATTGAAATCGTCAATTGAATTTGGTTCACTAGGCGGTGTATACAACAACCAAACCCAATGTTTCACTGATTCAATCGACGGGGCCCTTACCGGGAATATTAAACCTTTTTTTTATTAGAGCGAATACCCTCTTGAAATTTTTTTTTCGTATTGGAGCAAAAAAACACCGATATTTAAATCGACGTTGGCCTCTTCAAAAATATATATCGACCCAAGTGTTACTGTAAATTTTCCCTCTAAACAAGGGAAATCCACTGTGGGAAAATCAGACCCCTCCTTCCCATGCACAGCACAGTATTGCAAATTTTTCTTTTAAGCTTCTTCTCGTAGAGGTTCGAAAGCTGATATGAGAAAAGCGTACATGAAAGATTTTTGACCTGTTTCGAAACAGATTCGTTGAACACCCTAACATCCTTCTAAATCGGGATTATATTTTAAAACTGTACCCGTTTCCCTATGTGCCCCTCTTAAAATAAAATCTCTTTTAAATTTGCATACATTTAAACTTAAATTTTTAATAAATAAAACCACTGACCCTCTCCTATTCTCATTATAGTTTTAGAGATGAGTGATAATATTGTGAATCCAGTGCATAAAAACAGTCTCGTAATTCTCTAAATGAGGATAGACCACCAACATATCGGTATGTACACAGTGGTCATACACTTTACTGTGTCCTTCACTCAGATGAATTATTTTTAAACAATTGAGGCCTTAATGGAATCCCTACCCCCACAACTGAATCTGGTTTTCTAAAAGTACACGAATTGTTTATACATATTCATGAACGATATAACTGGGTTTAGTTATAAAATTCCCCCCAATACGTTAATTAAACGTATCCCCAAAAGTTGCAGCAAACAAGACTCTTGTATGCAATATCGACTTCGTTTTTTGAAATTCTAGTAGTGTCGTGAATTGTATCTCATTACCCTCCCCCCTCTTGTATATCATCATCACCACCCCTCCCCCACTTTGTCCAACAATAGGGCTGTGAGAATCTGCCTAAGCAATTTCATTTTCAATTAAATTTGATTGAATAGGAACTATATTCATTAAATCAGTGGGGGAAGGATTCTCATTTAAGTTTCTAGTAAAATTGTCTAAAATTCGTCTTGTATATGGGCTTAGCCATAGTAAATCGCCCTCTAAACTAACTGCAATGCCTTGTTCAAGTGTACTGTCGTCTACATCTAAATAATTACACAATAAATTGTCAGTGTCAGAAGCTATAACGTCTAAATTAAAATGACCATCACCAAACGTAAGAATTTATTAATCAGTTCATTATCGTCGACAGCAGGTATTTCAGTGAGCTGATTGTCACGAAACTCCATTTGCAGTTGAATTTGGATGATTTCATGACTTGCTTCTTCAGCTAGTGGGGGAGATAGTGCATATGGAACCAATGCAACCTATAAAAGAAAATAGTTTGTTTTCAAAGTGTTTAAATCACCCTATTCTTTAAATTGGATTATTATTTTCATATCATTTAAAAACATGTGCTTAAAAACACGCTTAGTAGTAGTAGTATCTGTATGCGCATAATACCATTTGGTTAATTCGCTGTTCCCCACTCTAAATATCCTGAAAGTTCAAATTTAATAGCCACCCCTCATATGCATTAGCGTTATAACATATTTACAATCTAAACAATACATAGTAGATTTTGATTTTGTTCAAACAACTCCCTAAAAATTTCATATTAATACTCTTTATTTGCTTTGGAAGAAAACCGGGGTCATTACTTGCTAGTCTAACTCATTCAGATCATCTCCTGAAAATAGTCGAATTTCAATGTGTATAAACCAATCTACTTTGACCTTACATCCATTAATACATGTGTTATTTTCAAGATTTACTGGAACAAATGATAAACTGGGAACAGTTAAGTTTCAGATCTCTTATCGAAGCCTTTATTACGCAACTTAGAATCTGGAATTATGCCTAACGGTACAATCCCTTACCTTAAAATTGACTTGGGAGAAAAATCATTAGTGAGAAAAATAGTATAAGACTTACATTAAGATTTGCAGCTTGCATGATGAGGGTTGAAGGAGGCTCATTCTCGCCTTGTATGGAGGGCATTGGTCGTGAAGGGCCCGGCAACGCTTGTAGAGGTGGGGTGGACGGACCAGCAATTTCATAGCCATGCATATGCGTGGTACACTGAGCTGAAGGTCTTGGCCAACGGCCATACTGTACAACTGACGTCCTCAGTGGGGTTTTATATAGGACCCTAGCCCTCTTTTCAGGAGGAGGGCATTGGTCAAAATTGTCCTTATAAAGAAGAGAAAATTTAGTATAAAATGATGTCCCCCTTTTACAGAAGACCAATTAGTAACCCCTTCTACAGAAGAAAATCAGAATTTATTGGAAGACATAATTTTGTTTAAAAAGCATCTGCCATAGCCCAAAGAAGCCCCTCCCGCTTTTAAATAAGTCCCCCCTTTTCATGAAAGCAAAAAGTAAAATTTGAGAAGAAATACACTGCGACAGTCAGTAGCTCCATGGTGTAAATGCTCCTATTTTTACCATTTAGAAAAAAAATTAAATACACTCCATGCGGGAAATAAACCCGTCAAAAAGTAGTCATGTGTTAGAAATAACTGTTCCTATTTTTACCTTTTAGAAAAAATTTAACTACATGCCTAGAGATGCAACGCATTTAAAGCAAAATGAGCTGTATTTTGAAACTCTCATTAATCCTCTAGGGTCAAGGGATGTATCAATTTAGATCATTTAAATGGATCCCGCACTTCAAATCAACCATCCCCCCCCGCCCCCCCCCTATAATATTGAGTACTCAAAATGGAAGCAATTAAATTTACTATATGAAAATAATTATCATAAGCAACACCTGCTCCCCTCTTGCAATTCATAAGATCTACTGTAGAAAGATATGTTGCTTATATGACCGAAAAAACATCTTTTTTGTTAAACCATTGCTATGCTTAAGCGCAAGTAGGATGTAGATTATGGAGGTTCATTTTGTAGTGGAGGTTCTATTGGTCGTTAAGTGAAACTAATAGGATGAAGTTTATGGTAGTTCTATTGGCCGCTAAGTGAAACTGATAGAATAAAGTTCTCGGAGGTTTCTATTTGGCGTAAAATGAAACTAATAGGATGAAGTTTATGGAGGTTCTATTGGCCGCTAAGTGAAACTGATATAATAAAGTTCTTGGAGGTTTCTATTCGGCGTGTTTTTTTTCTGATCGCCAACATACACCGGTAAATTGGTCTATAGGAGCTACTCCACGTGGGGGGGTGCAAACCTAAAATATGGCCAATCGATGCTCTCCCAATCGAGGTAGCAAATTGATATAGTTGCCACATCAAAACACTTCCAAAGCTTTAGATCAAATTTGAGTTTTGTAGCTACTTTTTTGGCTACTCAAAAGAAATTTTTTCAATTAGTTTCACTTAGCGGCAATATTGCCAGTAGTGCAAAGCTTTTCTGCTGGCTACATAAGTTCCACAGGGTTTGGTATTGGGCTCGCTTCCTTATTTATTACATAAATATGGATGAAGTTGATGGAGGTTACATGGAATCTAATTTCAGTTGAAAATTTTCACAGTCTAAATTTAGTTCAAAATTTTTGTTCCAACTTCAGTTCAAATTTTGTTCAAACAAAATTTTTGTTTGAACTATTTTGTTGAAAAGTTCAAAAATATTTTTGTTGGGTTTTAGACAGTTTTCCCAGGACATGTTTGTTTAGTTTGAACATGATCAAAGTCCTTGATTGACATATGGTGATTAATAAGGATATTTCTAAAATTAGGATTAATGAAAGAAATTACATACACTTTGTTGGCTATCTTAGCTTTTGTTTTTTTGTTGGCTATTTTATTATTGGCTAATAAAATGGTTTTTTGATGGCTAATGTAATATTATTATTATTACAGGTTTATAAAAGATACGATCGATATCCTAGGGATACTTCTACTAAATGACACACAAGAAGGATATATATATATATATATATATATATATATATATATATATATATATATATATATATATATATATATATATATATATATATATATATATATATATATATGTTTGTAAACAAGCATTAAATATGCTTTCAATAAAAAATTCATATGGCCCCAGGGCATAACTTACAACACTCGCCCTCAGGACTGTGGGGGGAGGGGTCGTCATCCTTAAAGATCTAATTTCCAAAACTTTCAACTACGGTGAATAAAATGTCTATCTAAAATTTCGATTGGATGTGTCTGGGGAAAAGGTGGGTGTGAAAGGGGGGTTAGTTGGCCTTAAATCACTTTCGACTATTATAAATACTTGGCTCATCGAAGTACTCATTGAATGAACCCTCTTTCAAGTTTCTATGACAAAGATTTCAATTAGAACCTTATATGCCTCCAGGGCATAACGTAAAACCCTTGCCCTGAAGATTGTGGGGGGGGGGGGGGAGCATCGTGCTCAAAGGTGTAATTTCCTGAACTTTGAACGTCCTGGAACAAATTTTCTGTCTCAAAATTTTTATTGGATGTGTTTGGCGAAATGGTGGGCTTGGAAGGGGTGTTAGTTGCCTTTCAATCACTTTCGACTGTTAAAAAGGGCACTAGCCATTTCAATTTCTAATCGAACGAGTCCTTTTTGCAGATTCTACGACAAAGTGTTCTTTAAGAACCTTATGTGCCCCCTGGGCATAACTTACAACCCTTGCCCCGAAGGCTTTGGGGGACTGTCCTCCTCAAAATTATATTTTCTATCTGGAAATCAACATTACTGAACAAAATGGCTATCTCAAAATATTGATTGGATGTGTTTGGGGGAAGGTTGGGCGTGTGGGAGGGGGGGGGGCTAGTTGCCATCTAATCTTTTTCGACTACTAAAAAGGGCACTAGCCCTTTGAATTTCCAATCGAATGAGCCTTTTTTTAAAGTTTCTACGACAACACCTTCTATGAGAACCTTATATACCCCAGGGCATAACTTACAACCCTTGCCCCGAGGGTTGTGGGGGTGGGTCCTCCTCAAAACATATTTTCTATTTGGAAATCAACTACACTGAACAAAATGGCTATTTAAAATTTTGATTGGATGTATTGATTCACAGTTCAAAGAGATAACACCTAGTTAGCTAAGAGGATTATAAATTGAAATCTAGTTTCTTTGAACTTGACCCAGTTTTCATCAGCATTCATTCCGCTAACATCTAAGTACACAGGCGGTGAAATAACTTCAAAAACCAGTTCTCATTGACAAGAATTGTCATGTTAAGTGGAAATCTTACTTTATAAGACTTGCTATCTTAAGTGGAAATTTTGTGTGAATAATAACAGGCACTGGAATAGTCACTCGGATGCATTTGTGAGGCTCGGCCCTCACAGAAAGATAAGTAATCTTTCTAATTATTATAACTATATTTCCGGATTAATTATGACTTCTGTTAATTTTTCTGAAACTCTACAAGAAATTAATCGAAAATTAAACGGAATAGAAATAGTTTCATCGCAGGTTCAAGAACTGAGAAACGACCTATCTGCTATTTTGTCACTAATTGATTCGACAGTAGAGAAGTTCTCGGAGGATATGTTAGAGTCAAAATAAGATTCCTTAACTTTGCACGCTTAAATGTCAGCTGCTAACGTAAAGCGTCAAAGGCTAGAAAATGAATTTAAAAAGTTTAATTTGGTCTTATGTAATTTTAATGCTGTAAACAAACGTGCTTTGTTAAAAGAAGATGTAATTAGAGTACTGAACTTACATGTGTCAAATTTAGGGCTGAAAATGATGGACATTAGAGACATTTTTCGGCTAAACGCTAAACAAGGCACGCGACCGGTGTTGGTTAAGTTTACAAGTAGTTACATTTGTGATACTATATTGCGTTCAAGTGCGCACCTGAAAATGGCGGGTCTTTGTGTTAGTCCCGATTATACAAAGCGTGAATTGTCTATTCGTAACCACCTAAAACCTTTTCTTGAACGGGCTAGAGGAGAAAATAGAGAAGCAAGACTAAGAGGGGCAAAGTTATATATTGGTCAAGAGTGTTTTACGTATAGCTTTGATAACCAGTCTGTAGTTGAGGTTACGAATGCCCCTAATATAGAGTCATCAGCGAGTACCATGACCCCTTTTAAGGGAAATTTTGGGCAAAAGTTTCACTGTGAACCTGGGTCTTTATCAGTGCCACAAAAAAGTTTAGCAAAGAGTTTTGTTTCTGAAAATAATCGGTTTAACCTGGAAGAACCTTGCAATTCAAGATCGCGTTCTGGATCTTCATCCTCAATTCAATCTTTCTTTAGTGTAGTGGAGGAGCTTAGTTGTGATAACAAAATAAATAGGGTGAACAGTGAAACTCCTGTTATTACAAAAGGCTCCGCATCAACTTTTGTCGGGCCTGTGGGGGCTCCCAAACGGAACAGCTAACAAATTTTTAGCCCACATGACCACCTAAGACAGAAGAGCAAGTCGGTTAGAGCTGACGACCCTAATAAAATGGAGCCTAGGCGGCTATTTAACCCGTCACAACCCATTGGCTCAAATAGTGGATAGGATAAGTGGGGCCATGGCGCAAATTACGAGTGTTATTTAGCGCATTGGAATGTTCAGGGTTTTTCGTATCTTAAAGTAGAGTGTCTTCTTAAATGTTAGTAGAGAGCTATCATGAGCTCGTGTCACGCACCCCTGCTGCCACCTACAACTTTTTTTGCACCCCAAATAAGGGCATAGCCTCCCTAGGGAGAAAGATTACGTAATGGGGTCAATGACCTCTTTTTCCAAGGTCGATTTATTTGATGTTTCTGTGTGTAATAGCTCGGAGACAAAGGTTGCACCTGGGCATTGAATTCTAACGGGGACAATGTTATTGATCTAGGACTCGAAGGGGAAGTGAATTTCCGAGAACTTGATTGCGTAATCAAAGTGTGTCAACAACAACAACATCGACCTTGACATTCGCTGAG